>NC_041385.1:447474681-447615628 GCF_002162155.2 Triticum dicoccoides
CGCCGTCGAGCGCCTCGCCGCCCCTGCGCCGCCCGCCCATCGCCGGACCTGCCACCGAAGAAGGTCGCCGCCGCCCCGAGTCCTACGACCCCGCCGCCTCCTCGCCGATGTGGCCCCACCACCGCCCGCCGACCGCGTCCCCGCGCCGCCCCTCGCCGGGATCCGGCCGGATCCGGCGAGACCCGGCCCGGATCGGCTTCCCCGGTGATCTCCCCTGCCTTCCGACAAACCTCGGGATCCGTGCCCCGAAAACCCTAGATCTGTTTTTCGGGAGGTTATATTTCGTCAGTCCTTATTCCCCTGATAATTTCATGCCATGTTCAACGCTTCATAACTCTGCATCCGTAGCTCCGTTTCGTGCGTGTAATATATCAAAATGTTCATCATGATATGCCCTACATTTAATTCCATTGTGCCATGCTTGTTTGAGTCCATCTTGATGCCCTAATAATCGTTGCAAGAGTGATATATGATGTTAATCTGCTGAAACTGTTATAACTTGGTGATTTGTCATTTTTGTTGCATTTGATGTGTGCATCCTATGAGCATGAGCTCTACATGTGTTTTGAAGTATGCCATGCCATCTTTACAGGGGTCCAATCCATGTATTTTTTTTGAGTCTTGTTGTGAGTGCATCGAGCTCGTGAAGTAGGGTACTTGATGTTACTGTTTTGCTAAATTGTTTCTGCTATATCTTGGTGCTATGTAAACCTGCTGCTACAAGTCATTCTATGCATGATCTGGAGATGTTCACTAATGATATTTTGTTGTACATGTCATGCTCTATCTATCCACGCCCCTGGTTGCATTTATAGCCTGCTGTAACTTGTTGTAATCTTGCTCTCAAATTGCTAAATAATGTTGTTGTCATCCTGTTAACATTAAGTTCAATGTTGCCATGATTGTTGTTAGTGATCCATGCACCCTATGAACTTGCTCTTGCCATTCTTAGCTTCATAAACATGTCTTCTTACTGTTGGTTTCCTTGTCATGCCATGTATTGCTCTGTGGTGAGTGGTTCAAGCTCACCAACATGCCTACTTATTGTTGTTCCTGCCATGTATGAATCTGTCATATCACTTGCTATGTTTACATGGGTGCCATCATATTTTCTGTGCCCTTTTCTCTCATGGTCAGTAAGGGACTTTTGTTCTATGCAATTAGTAGATTCAATTCATGCCTTTGTTTGCCATGATAATTTCCTGTGACATGTTGTTTGATAGCTCTAAATATTGCAAACTGATGTAATTTCTGCTAAGCCTAAAACTGTTATAATTTGCAATCTTGCGATGTCCTTTTGAGCATGTTCTAGTGATTTCTAGAGATAGCTCAGTGTTCATGTTTTGTCATGCATTACCTTTACTTCATGGCCATGCCTTTTTTTCTTATGTTGAGGTTCTGTAGCATATTGGTTTGATGCTTGTAAGTTGCCTAGTTGATGTTTTGGACAGCTTGTCCTTTAATCTTGTATAGTGTATGTGTTGAACCGTTGCTCCGTTTTAAGTGTGCTCTATATGAAACTTGCGTGATTTTGCATGTAGTTTCATATTATCATGTTGCATCCTTGTTTTGAGGTGTTTGCTTGATGTTTGTATGCATTTTGCATCAATGCCATGTTTAACTTGTTTTGCTCATATCTTCTAGACCGTAGCTCCGAATTAAATGAACTTTATATGTAACTTGATTAGAATCTCGTGTAGATCATCTTAGTGCATCTTAACTTGCTGTTTAACAACTTGAACATAAGGTTTATTCAGATCTGGGCCAATTTCGAAATTTGCATACGAGGACTTACCGGAATTGTTATATGTTGTTTTCGGCCTCATTTAAACTTGCCTTGATGTGTTGTTCTTGTTTGCATCATATCTTTCCATGAGTAGCCTCATGTAGCTTTGTCATGCATCATGCTTGTTGTGCATCATGTCTTGTCTATGTGTGGTGTGTTTACCATGTTGTATGCTTCTTCTCGATAGTTCCCGTTTCGTTGCGATCGTGAGGATTCGTTCGTCTTCATCCGTTCGTCTTCTTCCTGGACTCGTTCTTCTTCCTAGCGGGATTTCAGGCAAGATGACTGCTACCCTGGATCTCACTACTATCATTGCTATGCTAGTTGCTTCGTTCTATCGCTATGCTGCGCTACCTATCTTTTGCTCTTCAAGCCTCCCAATTTGCCATGTCAGCCTCTAACCTTTTTCACCCTTCCTAGCGAACTGTTGCTTGGCTATGTTACCGCTTTTGCTCAGCCCCTCTTATAGCTTTGGTAGTTGCAGGTGAAGTTGAAGATTGCTCCATGGTGGACAGGATTATGTTAGGATATCACAATATCTCTTATATTATTAATGCATCTATATATTTGGTAAAGGGTGGAAGACTCGGCCTTATGCCTGGTGTTTTGTTCCACTCTTGCCGCCCTAGTTTCTGTCATTCCAGTGTTATTTTCCCGGATTTTGCGTTCCTTACGCGGTTGGGTGATTTATGGGACCCCTTGACAGTTCGCTTTGAATAAAACTCCTCCAGCAAGGACCAACCTTGGTTTTACCATTTGCCTCACCTAGCCCTTTTTCCCTTGGGTTTCCGGAGCCCGAGGGTCATCTTTATTTACCCCCCCCCCCCCGGGGCCAGTGCTCCTCCGAGTGTTGGTCCAACCTGAGCGATGTCCGGCGCCCCTTGGGCAACCAGGGTCTATGCCAACCCGACGTCTGGCTCATCTGGTGTGCCCTGAGAACGAGATATGTGCAGCTCCTATCGAGATTTGTCGGCACATCGGGCGGCTTTGCCGGTCTTGTTTTACCATTGTCGAAATGTCTTGTAAACCGGGATTCTGAGACTGATCGGGTCTTCCTGGGAGAAGGTATATCCTTCGTTGATCGGGAGAGCTTATCATGGGCTAAGTTGGGACACCCCTGCAGGGTATTATCTTTCGAAAGCCATGCCCGCGGTTATGTGGCAGATGGGAATTTGTTAATGTCCAGTTGTAGATAACTTGACACCAGATCTGAATTAAAATGCATCAGCCGCGTGTGTAGCCGTGATGGTCTCTTTTCGGCGGAGTCCGGGAAGTGAACACGGCTTTGGGTTATGTTTGACGTAAGTAGGAGTTTAGGATCACCTCTTGATCATTGCTAGCTTCACGACCATTCCGTTTGCTCTCTTCTCGCTCTCTTTTGCGTATGTTAGCCACCATATATGCTTAGTCGCTGTTGCAACCTCACCACTTTACCCCTTCCTTTCCCATTAAGCTTTGCTAGTCTTGATACCCATGGTAATGGGATTGCTGAGTCCTCGTGGCTCATAGATTACTACAACAACAATTGCAGGTGCAGGTTATGCGATGATCATGACGCGAGAGCGATGTTCCTTATTTTGGAGTTCTTCTTCCGTTTCTTCTTTGATCAGGGGATAGGTTCCAGGTCGGCAGCCTGGGCTAGCAGGGTGGATGTCATTTGAGTTTCTGTTTGTGTTTCATCCATAGTTGGATGGTTCCCTTATGTAAGATGATGTTGTATTCGTGTGGCATTGTATGCCTTTTGTATGTATCCCCATGTATTATGTAATGTTGATGTAATGATATCCACCTTGCAAAAGCGTCTTCAAGATGCGCTTCTATCCTTGGTGGGACCTTCGAGTTCCTTTAGGATAGGGTTGCATCTTGGGCGTGACACCGTGGTACTCAGATGGGATAAGGTAGGGACGCCTCGATCTTCGCGCCACCTTTTTAGCCCCGTATCGCGCTCGCGCCTGTTGCGGGATTTGACAGGATCGTCCGGGCCTACCAGTCAGCCACTCGGAAGAGATTCTATATGAGGCGCCGGACGGGGTTTTTTTGAACAGTGCGCCCTCATTCTCCTCTCGCTCTTCCTCAAACTCGCCCGCTGTGTTCGCTCCCATCCCCGCCCTACTGCTCCTTGCACGCCTCGCCGGCGATGATGGTGAAGGAAAAGACGGCGGCTTTGGAGCGGGCGAAGCAGGCGACGGCAAAAGCGAAGGGGAGGGCGACCAGTCGGGGTGGATCTTCGTCTCGGGCCGGTCTGCCGCAAGGCTGGATCCAGGGAGACTGGATCCGCTCGACCATCACCCAGAAGGACCTCGACAACCTGGCCAACGAAGGACTGATCCCCCATGGGTTGGCGAGGCTTCCGGGGAGGGAGTGGCAGCCACAGCCTCAGGAGGGTGAGTGCATCCTCTTAGCCACCCATGTTGACCGCAGGTTTTCTTTACCGCCGAATCTTTTCTTTCAGGGTTTTCTGGATTTCTTTGGGGCACAACTCCATCATTTTACTCCCAACTCCATTGCTTATCTCGCCGCTTTCGTGTCCTTGTGTGAAAACTTCTTGGGTTGTCGGCCGCATTGGGGCCTTTTCAAACACATTTTCACCTGTCGCTCTCAGACGGTGAAAAAGGCTAGTCCGAGTGATGAGAAGACCCAGGTAATCCAGATGTGTGGGGGTCTTGGGGTTCAGATGAGGAGTAAGAGTGCCTTTCCAGCCATGATCCTTCCCGAGTCAGTCCGAGGGTGGCAGTCGACCTGGTTCTACTTCCAAGACCAGACGATGCCAGGGAAGTCGACTGGCCTCCCCCCGTTCTCCATGGACCGAGTGAACCAGCCGTCCTTTGTGAAGGTGCTTCCAGAGGAGAAGGCTCAAGTTAGGATGTTGGTGGAGCGTGTAGTCCAGCTCATTCGCGACGAAGTGACTGGTATGGATCTTCTGGAGGTTTTCCTTCGACGGCGCATTCAGCCACTTTAGTACCGGGGCCATCCAATGTGGTTGTACTCTGGTACTGACGACACCACTCGGGTCCACCCGGAGGAGGTCGACGATGCCACTCTGGAGAGTTGGATGACTACCATCACAGGGAACAAAGATAATCCTCGTGGAGCCAGGAGGATCCCGCCACTCGACCAGTCATACGACCCAGACATGGTCTGACCATATATCTCTAATAGTGACTCTGTTTCCTTCGTCTTGTTTTGCTACCATTCAGTCGACTGACTTTTGTCTTGTTTGCCTTCTTCCAGGTCACCACCGAGATGTATTCGATGCCCAATGGGGCGCAAGAACAGACCAAGGAGGAGGAAGGGAGCGGAGGTGAAAGTCAGGAGGAGTGGGAATCCGATGACGAGGAGGACGAAGAAGATCCTAGCTCTGGTGAGGAGGAGGAGGAGGAAGAGGAGGAAGAAGTCGAGCCTTCTCGTACTGAAAGACGGTCCAAGCTCGCTCATGACCCTGCAGCCGAGCGTGGCAAGGGGGCCGTGCCTGCTGGGCAGTCGACCAAACGCCCTCAGACGGCTTCTCCGGCGCCGACTGAGAAAGCGTCAAAGCAACCCCGGGCGGCACCATCAAAACCGGCGAAGGCCCTACCAAAGATGAGGATGGAGATTCCAACTGTTTCTGGGTAATGGCATAACTCGTGTTTTCTCTTTTAACATGGATATATTCTTGGTCGACCCGATCGCTGACCGACTGATTTCTGAAATCGTAGTGCTGCTACTTCTGAGACCTCAGCGAAACATGAAGATCAGGAAATTTAGGATGCTGCCACTTTCAATCCTGGTAAGATCTGTGCAGTTTCACTTTCGGTCGATTGGATCTTCATTCTTAACTTTTAATCTTTTCTGTAGCTCCACCTAGCATTATCATTGATCTCCCTAACGATGATGATGAGGGGCCACTGAGGCAAAGGAGGAACAGGAAAGCGTCTGCTGGCAAGACTGTTCAGGACGCATCAGCACCTGAGACGCTGGTTCCGGAGGGAGCCAACGTCACTCGGGCTACCGTGTCTTTTGCGGTGCCGCTGACGAGTGCCCGCCCTCCGTCGTCGAGTGCTGATCCACCTTCGCTCTTCTCCACACACCATGTCCCAGAGGACCAAGCAGGTGCTGCCAAGGAAGCCATACGCCAGGAAGGGGTCATGATGGAGCAGGTGAAGGCGATCCGAGACGCCAGTCAAGCAGCTTATGACGCCAGCTCAGCTCTTCAGAGCAATGTCCAGGTTAGTTGACCACCACCTGTTCTGTTAGGATATGATACCTGACAATTTTTCTTTCTGAAGATCTTGGTATTTGTCATACACCCACTAGGTGTGTCGATTGAAATGTCTGGATTAGTGGGGGCACGCTGAGTGCACCCACTGGGTGTAGTCCCCGAGACTATGGTGGACTGCTGGCAGTCGACTGTAGTCTTTATGTCTTGAACTTTTTCTCTTTTACTTTCTTCACTCGATCTGGTCGAATGGAATCATGGAACCTGTGGGGGCACGCTGAGTGCACCCACTGGGTGTAGTCCCCGAGACCGTGGTCGACTGATGGTAGTCGACTATGGTCTAAAAAACACTCTTCTCTTTTTTTTGTCTAACTGCTGGTAGTTAGCCTTTCTATCTCTTTTGGTCGACTGATCGACCCGAGCTGATAGAACTAGTGGGGGCACGCTGAGTACGCCCATTGGGTGTAGTCCCCGAGACTACAGTTGAATGTTTTGATTCGGCTGTAGTCTTAGAAATACTATGATTTTTCTCTTAGTCACTCGGAAGTGACCTATTTTTGACGTTTGTCGATTGATTTTTCGCAGAAATCTTGCGAGCTTATGGCTCGTTATACTGAGTTGGAGAACAAGCATATCCAGCTCGAATTTGATCTAAAGCTTGTCCAAGAGAACTTCACGAAGGCGAAGGAGGAGGCAAAAGGTATGTTTGGTGAGAGCTTTGACGACTGCCTTTTTTTTGTCCATCCCTGAGTCTGATCTCACTGTCATTTTGCAGATAAACTGAAGGATGCTCTGAAGAAGAAGGACCTCGACCTCGCCGAGGCGCAGAAAGCGGCTTCGAACAAGATGAAACTCGCAGAAGAAAAGCTAGCTTCAATCAAGAAACTTGAAGAGGAGAATACCAATCTGAAAGCTACTCTCGACACGGCCAACAAGTATGCCAGTCGACTGAAGAATGACAAGTTGGCCTTGAGTGATAAGGCTAGTGAGCTGGCGGGAAAGAAGAACGACTTAGAGGTTTATCTGGGGGGGGGCTCGCCAAGAAGTTGTTCCTCATGCTCGAAGGTAACCTCTTATATCCGACTGGTAATCACTGACTTATTGTAGGACTGTTAGCTTATCCTTGGATTGTATCTACAGAATTCTGTCAAAACTTTGAAGAGGAGACTAGTCGAGTGGAGACTAGTTTGGATCCCATCAACTCTCCTGTGAAGGATGAAGCCGCCATGAACGTGCTCCGTCTCGAGTCTCGCGTTGCTGATGTGGTCTACTATCTTGCAAGACTGAAGGTTGCAATGTCGTGCATCGACACAGCACTCTGGCCAGGAGAAACACTTTAGAATGACCTCGAGACTCTGATGACTCGACTGAACGAAGTTCCAAGTCGAGTGCAAGAATGGAAGAAGTCTTCTGCCAGGTGTGGTGCTGATGTTGCTCTGTCTCTGGTCCGTGTTCATTGCAAGGACGCGCGAGAGGACAAGCTGGCGTCTCTCAAGGTGGCCAATACCAAGAAGCATGACTTCCGATCTTTCATGGAGACCTTCATTGCCGCTGCCACTCAGATCGCAGATGGAATCGACCTGGACGAGTTTAACGCGCCTTCTAGTCCTCCGCGGGAGGAGTAAAAAACTTCTATGCTTGATGCCTTAAATTTGCCTCGGAATGCCGAGTGGTTTTTGTAACCGGTAAACTTTAACAGGATTGGTACCTGAGCACTTCTGGATCCGTAGGACGCTATCTGAACTTGGGTTTGCCGTTGAATATGTTTGCATTTGCCTTCGAACGAACATTATCCTTCGCTCGGAATATATGCTAGTGTTCGTGATGCACTTTTGCAGGTAGGGATGAAGCACAAATTGCAATCGATTCGTACCTCGTCATCCTTGCAGAGTGGAATGAATCTCATACTTAGGCGAGCACTGGGCTGCAGCTAAGCCTCCAAGTGGGAGGTTTGCTCTCCACTCGGTAGGATTTTTCAAAAACTTAGGCGAGCACTGGGCTGCAGCTAAGCCCCCGAGTGGGAGTTTTGCTCTCCACTCGGTAGGATTTTTCAAAAACTTAGGCAAGCTCTGGGCTGCAGCTAAGCCCCCGAGTGGGAGGTTTACTCTCCACTCGGTAGGATTTCAAAAACTTAGGCGAGCTCTGGGCTGCAGCTAATCCCCCAAGTGGGAGGTTTGCTCTCCACTCGGTAGGATTTTTCAAAAACTTGGGCGAGCACTGGGCTGCAGCTAAGCCTCTGAGCGGGAGGTTTGCTCTCCACTCGGTAGGATTTTTGTGACGCACCTCCTTGCGGGTCGCATGTTGTATTTGTGGCATAGCTCGGAAGGAGAACGTAGCAGTCGACCTGCACCTCGTCCTCCTTGCGGAGCGCATGTTGTATTTGTGGCGTAGCTCGGAAGGAGAAGGTAGCAGTCGACTTGCACCTCGTCCTCCTTGCGGAGCGCACATTGTATTTATACTTAGGCGAGCACTGGGCTGCAGCTAAGCCCCCGAGTGGGAGGCTGGCTTACCACTCGGTAGGATTTTTGTGACACACCTCCTTGCGGGTCGCACGTTGTATTTGTGGCGTAGCTCGAAAGGAGAAACTAGCAGTCGACCTGCACCTCGTCCTCCTTGCGGAGCGCACGTTGTATTTGTGGCGTAGCTCGGAAGGAGAAGGTAGCAGTCGACCTGCACCTCGTCCTCCTTGCGGAGCGCACATTGTATTTATACTTAGGCGAGCACTGGGCTGCAGCTAAGCCCTCGAGTGGGAGGCTGGCTCACCACTCGGTAGGATTTTGTTAAACTTAGGCGAGTACTTCGACAGCAGCTAAGCCCCCGAGTGGGAGGCTGACTCACCACTCCGTAGGATTTTTTTAAACATAGGCGAGTACTTCGACAGCAGCTAAGCCCCCGAGTGGGAGGCTGACTCACCACTCCGTAGGATTTTGTTAAACTTAGGCGAGTACTTGGACTGCAGCTAAGCCCCCGAGTGGGAGGCTGGCTCACCACTCGGTAGGATTTTGTTAAACTTAGGAGAAACGGATTCGCAGCTAAGCCCCCGAGTGGGAGGCTGGCTCACCACTCAGCAAGGATTTTGTTAAACTTAGGCGAGTACTTGGACTGCAGCTAAGCCGCCGAGTGGGAGGCTGGCTCACCACTCAGTAGGATTTTGTTAAACTTAGGCGAAACGGATTCGCTGCTAAGCCCCTGAGTGGGAGGCTGGCTCACCACTCGGCAACGATTTTTTTATGAACTTAGGCGAAACGGATTCGCAACTAAGCCACCCACTGGGGGACTGCTTTATGTGAACAAAAGTAACAACAATCACTGGGAAAATTATAACACTCTTGTCTTTGATAAATAAACTACAGAAGTACTTTTATTACATCTCATCCGAGTGAATACTTAAGTATAAAAGGGGCGGAGCAGCTCCGCGTTCCAAGCTCGAGGCTCGTCAATCTGGTGCTCGACATTGTAAAGGCGGTACGCCCCATTGTGGAGAACCTTGGTGACGATAAAGGGACCTTCCCAAGTAGGAGCAAGCTTGTGTGGCTTCTGCTGATCCACTCAGAGAACCAAATCTCCTTCTTGGAAGGCTCGACTCTTCACGTTTTTGGCATGGAAACGACGCAAGTCCTGCTGATAAATGGTCGATCTGATCAAGGCCATCTCTCTTTCTTCTTCTAGAAGGTCGACTGCATCCTGCCGGGCTTGCTCTGCTTCAGCTTCAGTGTAGAGTTCGACTCGGGGTGCATTGTGAAGCAGGTCACTCGGCAAGACTGCTTCAGCGCCATAAACCAAGAAGAACGGAGTTCTTCCAGTCGACCGATTATGCGTGGTCCTTAATCCCCAAAGTACTGACGAAAGTTCGTCAACCCATGCACCAGCAGCGTGCTTCAGATCGCGCATCAGTCGGGGTTTCAGTCCTTTGAGAATTAAACCATTTGCTCGTTCTGCCTGTCCATTTGACTGGGGGTGAGCGACTGAAGCATGGTCGACTCGTGTGCCTTGAGACGTGCAGAAGGCTCTGAATTCCTCGGAATTGAAGTTCGACCCATTATCAGTGATGATGCTATGGGGAACTCCATATCTGAATATCAACTCCCTCATGAAGCTGACAGCAGTGTCGGCATCAAGATTCTTGATGGGTTTAGCTTCAATCCACTTGGTGAACTTGTCGACTGCCACCAGCACATGGGTGAAGCCGCTTCTGCCTGTTCTCAGTGGTCCAACCATATCCAGTCCGCATACGGCGAATAGCCAAACGAGTGGGATGGTCTTCAAGGCTGAGGCGGGCTTGTGTGACATATTGGAGTAAAATTGACATCCTTCACACTTGTCGACTATCTCCTTGGCCATTTCATTTGCTCTCGGTCAATAAAATCCCACTCGGTATGCTTTAGACACAATGGTCCGAGAGGACGCATGATGGCCACAGGTCCCCGAGTGGATATCGTCAAGGATTATCCGACCTTCTTCTGGCGTTATACACTTCTGACCGACTCCAGTCGCGCTTTCTCTGTACAATGTCCCTTTATCACAGTAAAGGCCTTAGATCGGCGGACGATCTGTCGAGCCTCTTCTTCATCCTCTGGGAGCTCTTTCCTTAAGATATATGCGATGTACGACACTGTCCAATCGGGAGTGATGACCAACGCTTCCATGATCAGGTCGACCACTGCTGGAACTTCAACTTCAGTCGGATCTGTGGTGCTTTTTGGCTGCAGAGCTTCTTCGGTAAAAGGATCTTCCTGAACTGATGGAGTATGGATATGTTCCAAGAACACATTACTGGGGACGGCTTCTCTGTTGGAGCCTATCTTTGCCAAATCATCAGCCGCTTGATTCTTCAGTCGGGGTATATGATGGAGCTCTAACCCTTCAAATTTCTTCTCAAGCTTTCTCACTGCATTGCAGTAACCAGTCATGGCTGGGCTTCTAACGTCCCACTCCTTCATCACCTGATTGACCACCAAATCTGATTTGCCATAAACCATAAGACGACGGACGCCAAGTGAAATGGCCATGCGCAACCCATACAAAAGTGCTTCACATTCTGCTTCATTGTTGGAGGAATCAAAGTGGATCTGGAGCACATATCTGAGCTTATCTCCTCGGGGGGAAACCAATACTACCCCAGCACCGGAACCATTCAACATCTTAGAACCATCAAAGAACATGGTCCAGTGCTCCGAGTGAACTTGAGTCGGCAGTTGTTGTTCAATCCACTCGGCAATGAAATCTGCTACTGCTTGGGACTTAATGGCTTTCTTTGCCTCAAACTTGATATCAATTGGAAGGAGTTCAATCGCCCACTTTTCCACTCGACCAGTTGCATCTCTGTTGTGCAAAATCTCTGACAATGGCGCGTCGCTGACTACTGTAACGGAATGATCAGAGAAATATTGAGAAACCTTCTTCATGGTCATGTAAATCCCGTACACGAGCTTCTGATAATGAGGGTATCTTTGCTTTGATGGGGTCAACACTTCGGAAAGATAATATACTGGGCGCTGAACTTTGAAGGCTTTCCCTTCTTCTTCCCGCTCGACCGTGAGTACTGTACTGACGACTTGTCCTGTGGCTGCAATGTAAAGCAACAGAGGCTCTTTGCTGATTGGAGCAGCAAGCACAGGCTGGGTGGAGAGCAGAGCTTTTAGCTCTGCAAACGCTGCATCAGCTTCTGGAGTCCACTCGAACTTGTCTGACTTCTTCATCAGTCGGTAAAGAGGCAATGCCTTTTCACAGAGGTGAGAGATGAATCGACTTAACGCGGCCAAGCATCTAGTAAGCTTCTGGACATCATGCACACGCACGGGGCGTTTCATTCGGAGTATAGTGCCAACTTTTTCTGGGTTGGCATCAATTCCTCGTTCGGAAACGAGAAAACCGAGTAACTTTCCGCCAGGAACTCCGAATGTGCACTTTGATGGATTAAGCTTGATATCATACCTCCTGAGATTGGCAAATGTTTCAACGAGGTCAGTCAATAGGTCGGAACCCTTCCGTGATTTGACCACAATATCATCCATGTATGCTTCCATGTTCCGACTGATTTGAGTGAGTAAACACTTCTGAATCATTCTCATGAACGTGGCTCCGGCATTCTTGAGGCCGAAAGGCAGGGTGACATAGCAGAAGCACCCGAATGGCGTGATGAAAGCTGTTTTGATCTCGTCGGGTCCATATAGACGGATCTGATGGTAACCGGAATAAGTGTCTAAAAAAGACAGGTGCTCACATCCCGCAGTTGAGTTGACTATTTGGTCGATGCGGGGGAGAGGAAAATGATCTTTCGGGCAGGCCCGATTGATATGTTTGAAATCAATGCACATGCGTAGTGACTTGTCCTTCTTGGTGACCATGATAATATTGGTGATCCACTCGGAGTGGTATATTTCTCGGATGAACTCTGCTGCCAGGAGTCGAGCCACCTCTTCGCCAATGGACTTTCTTTTCTAGACAGCGGACCGTCGGAGATGTTCTTTAACAAGTTTTGCTTTTGAGTCGACTCGTAAACGATGCTCAGCCAGCCCTCTGGGAACACCCGGCATGTCAGCAGGCTTCCATGTGAAGATGTCCCAGTTCTCACGGAGGAACTGGATGAGCGCTTCTTCCTATTTAGAGTCGAGTGATTTGAAGATATGAGTCAGAGCAGAATCGGGGTCGGTCGGGTGAATGTGAACGGGCTTCGTCTCACCAGACGACTGAAACACTGATTCTGTGGCGGGTTTCTTGGCCCATAATAAATCACTCGGATCTGCATTTTTCTGATGTTCCTGCCACTCTTCTGCTATCATCTGAGCATCGGCAATCTTTGAGCCTTTCTGAAAGCACTCTTCTGCCTTTTTTCGATTACCAGTGATGTTGATCACACCCTTGGGACCAGGCATCTTCAATTTGAGGTACACGTAACATGGTCGAGCCATGAATCGTGCATAAGCTGGCCTGCCCAAAATAGCGTGATAAGCACTCTAGAAATCCACAACTTCAAATGTTAACTTTTCTTTGCGGAAATGCTTCGAATCGCCAAAAACCACATCAAGAGCAATTTGGCCGAGTGACTCAGCCTTCTTCCGAGGAATGACTCCATGGAAACTCATGTTGCTGGAACTGAGTCTAGACATTGGAATGCCCATTCCCTTCAGCGTTTCCGCATACAATATATTCAGTCCGCTGCCACCATCCATTAGAACCTTTGTTAGTCGAGTACCTTCGACGATTGGGTCGACCACCAAAGCTTGCCTCCCAGGGGTGGCTATGTGCATCGGATGATCAGACTGGTTGAACGTGATGGCGGTCTGAGACCATTTCAGATAACTGGGTGTCGCCGGAGCAACCATATTCACCTCACGGTTGATAACTTTCAATCGACTTTTGCTCTCAACATCAGCAAAAATCATCAGGGTGGAATTGACGTGGGGGTATCCTCCATCACTGTCCTCTTTGTCATCAACCTTGTCCGACTCCTTTTCTTTATCCTTGGGCTGTTTCCCTTGAAACTGCTAGATTAATAGCCGGCACTGGCGAGTGGTATGTTTCGGGTAAATGAAGTTACCCTCTTCATCTTTCTTCGTGTGGATGTGGCATGGCAAATCCATCACATCATTTCCTTCCTTGTCCTTCACCTTCTTGGGGTTCCAAGATCCTTTGGGCTTCCCTTTAAACTTGCCCTGAGTCACAGCCAAGGCTTCTCCAGGAGCAGCTGGCTCGGCTTTCCGCTTATGCTTCCGACTGGAGTTTCCTTTTTCCGACTGGCTCGGCTTGTACTTGCCACTCCGGAGCCGATCCTCTTCTTTGCCATTGGCATATTTGGTGGCTATATCCATCATTTGACTCAGGGTCATGTCTCCGGTCCGACCAAACTTCAAACTTAATTCTCTGTTCTTAACGCCTTCCTTGAAGGCACAGACTGCTTGGTGATCAGATACGTTCTCCACCGTATGATGCAGTGTGATCCACCTCTGGATGTAATCTCTCAAGGTCTCATTCGACTTTTGCACGCAAACCTGCGGCTCTGTCAAACCTGTTGGTCGCTTGCAAGTTCCTTCAAATGTCCTGACAAACACTCGGGCGAGATCTTCCCAAGTGTAAATGCTGCTAGGCGCCAACTGATTCAGCCAGGTTCTAGCCGAGCCCTCCAACATAAGCGGTAGGTGTTCATGGCCACCTCATCATTCCCACTGCCAATCTGAACAGCCACTCGGTAGTCCTCAAGCCAAGTATCGGGCTTGGACTCACCAGTGAACTTACTCACCCCAGTCGCCAACCTGAAGTTGGGAGGAATCACTGCAGATCGGATGGCTCTGCTAAAACACTCTGGTCTTATCTGGGACATCCGCCTCCCACTTAAGATTCGGATCTTTATTTGGCAATGGATCCGCGGCCGCCTCCCGACTGGCGTTGAGGTTCTTAAGCGCCATGGTCCTGGCGATGGAATGTGCCCCATGTGTGGCACGGTAGAGGACGCTAATCACATCTTCTTCTTGTGCTACACGGCACAGTTCCTTTGGTCTTGTTTCCGCGAAACGGTTGGGGGACAGTGGTGCAACACCAACTTCCCTGACCTGCTTGCGGAGATTCAAGCCTCCCCTCCTCGCTACAGACATATTAGATGGCTGTGCGTCGGGGTTCTAGCCTGGACCCTGTGGACGGTTCGCAATAAGCTTGTCATTCAGAAGGTGCCCCTTCGGCGTGCGACTGACTCCATCTTTAAAATGTGTGGTTACTTGCAGCTCTGGCGGCCGCTTAGCCGCCCGCAGGACCGGGACGCCATCGACAGACTCCTCACCGACCTCCGTTCGTTGGCCTTCCGCCTGGCGCCTCCGCTCCCGCCACCACCACCGGAGCCCGACTAGAGGTTGTTTCCCTCCTGGCGCTTGTGCCTTTTTATGTGTGTGTGTTGGGCTTGTTGAGCTGTGCCCTCAGCAGTAACCCTTGTTGCTTGCTTGTGCTTGGACTTTGTGTGCGTGTGGACTTTGTGTGTGTGTGAACCTTGTTGGATGTTGGCTTTGGCATTTGCTTTATTTATAAAGCGGGGCGCGAGCCTTTTTCGGTAAACACTCTGGTCCTAAGACATGAACTCGGCTGGTGGTGGGCACATCTCTGTCATGGCCTTCTTGGTGGGCTCTGTTCGGGTCGACTAGACCTTGCACGATAATGGATCTCGCGTCAAAGCCTGGTTCTCTGGGATCGACTGGAACCCTTCGCCCAACACTGTGCTGGCGTCTGTCATCTTGCTGCCGAGGGGCGTAAGACTCACCCCTTGGGGGAGGAGTGGGCACTCGACGTCGATCATCGCGATCGAATCGGTCATCATACAGTTCACGTCGGCCTTCACGTCCCTCACGCCGTGGGGGCGATCTTGGGCTATGAGCCGACTGGACTGTATTCGCAGCGACGGATCGACTGTGAATACTATTACGTGAATACAGCTGAATTTTGATCTCCTGCTGCCCGGAGCAAATCCATGATCTGCATCAACCCTCTGCCAGCCTCTAACTGAGAGGGCTGAATCAACTCCTCTATACGAGCTACGGCTGCTAAATTCTGAATCGGAGTTCGATATACCTGAGTCGGTGGTGGAAAGAGTTCACGTCGACTGGAGTCTGGAACTCGTTGCTGCGCGCACTCGTCTAGTGCTCGCTGGAGGTTCTCCAGTCGAGTGCGCTCAGCCAGGTTGGCCAAACGCGCGTCCTCCAAGGCACGGGCCTCAGGGGTTTCACCTATGATAGGAGTATGCAGAGCATCCATGTTCCAGCGACGACGGTCTTCTCTTTGCAGCGAAGTGAGTGGCTCGGGTTGATACTCCTCATGGATCTGAGCTGGGTCGCCTCCGCCGTCCACTTCGTCGGTGCGGGGGAAGCCGGGAGGACTTCGAGGCCCATTGACCATCAGGACCTCCGCCGCTAGATCACGGTTGTCGCACTCGGATGCAGTCTTTACGGAGCCAGTCGATAGATCGAACAGGCCGTAGAGAGATTCGTCGGGCTCAATCGCCGCAACTTGTGTGATGGCCGATTGGCGAGCCACGGCATGTCTCACCCACCGCTGAAGTCTCGGCCGACCAGAGCGCTTGCGCTGGCGAGAGAAAGGGAGGGAGGACGACGCAGGGGTCGACCGATACGGGGCCGACGGTTGCCGCAGCAAAGCGCCGCGGACACATGCACGAAAGTGTGTCGCCCCACGGACTAGGAGCGCGTCGATGTCGAGTGGAGCCTCCTGGAGCCAGGCGGAGTCGTCGGTGATGAACGTGAGCGCGCCGAGATAGATCTCGCGGCCCTCCACTAAAACTCCACCAGAAACCATGGTGAAGGCGATCGGAACAATTGCAACTTCTCCAATAAGTCGCTAAGACACCTGCCCCATGGTGGGCGCCAACTATCGTGGTTCTAAGCCTGACAGTAGAATAGGGGGGTAGGTATGGAGAGGCAAGATCCTAGCTATGGAGCAATTGTATACGCATGGGATTTATGAGTTCAGGCCCTTCTCGGAGGAAGTAATAGCCCTACGTCTCGGAGCCCGGAGGCGGTCGACTGGATTATATGCGTATGAGTTACAGGGGTGCGAACCCTTTACACTGAGGAGGGGGTGGCTTATATAGTGTCTGCCACACCCCTCTAGCCCTCAGTTATGCGGGGTTTTAAGTACATTAAGGCCAGGCGTTACTGGTAATGTCTTACATAAAGTGTCATCATGACCATAAAGACGACTTAACTACAGACCGTTTGGGTACAGAGTGACTCTTGAACTCCTGGTGGTCGAGTGAGGCTTCATGGTCGAGTGTCTTCGAGTCCGTCGAGTGGAATCCCTCCTGGTCGACTGGGAGGTAGTTTCTTCTAGAGATGTCCTTGGGGAGGGTATCTTTGGACAGGTCCATGACCCTACCGTAGGTACATGGCTTCATCACCCGGGGTACCCGTGTGATTTTTCCTCGGTTCGCCACCCAGGCTCAAAGGGATTATATGATATTTCATGACTAGAAAACTTCCGTGTGCAGCCACAAGCCATTATGGGCTCTGGCATAGTTTAGTAAGTTGTATGAGCTCTCGAAGAGGTGGACTAGCAAATGTAGAGGGAAAGTAGGTGTACCAGTCTGCTCGGAGTAGAGAGTTTATGCTTCAGAAAGACTATGTCTCGATCTTTTAATCGTGGATGTGGTCGAGTGTTGTGGGGGGGAAAGTTCGCAACCTCTACAAAGTGTATAAAGTAATCAGAGTTAGTCGTGTCCCTGGTTATGGACATGTTGAGTATCTAGAATTGGATATTATTGTTGATCTCATCACTCTTTAATTAATTGAATTGGGTTTAATGGTGATACTTGTTTAATTGGGATTTGAGTTGGGAGAAACTTCTCAAATATTGGAACAACTTGGGAGTAGTTAAATAAATGTATTCCTTTGTTGTAGGGAAGAACTAGCTTTATGCAAAATCATAAACATAGAGCCACCACCAGCCAAATATTGCATGTAGATATAGTTCTTGCATTCATTGCTTTACAGTGTAACTCTGCCAGCATATTCAATGTGCTGACCTACACGGCTGCAACGTCTCATGTTACAGACTACTCAGACGATGAATAAGGTGTGATAGGTCATTGTCTTGCACTCAGCTATGCCGTTGGAGTTGATGGACTCATTTACCTTCGAAGCTTCCGTAGTTATTTAGTTTAGATGGCCTTCAACCATAATATTTTTATGTAATCATACTCTTTATGAGGACTCGATGTAATAAGTGTGTGATTGAACTCTATTATAATTCCTCGAGTACTGTGTGTGTTAGCATTACCGCTCCAGGGATGACACTGAAGCACAGAGACTTCGGTCCATTGGGATCGTGGTCGCTACAAGATGGTCTCAGAGCACACGCTGACTGTAGGATGCGGCCACAAGAATGAGCCACAAAAATTCTATTCTTTGCTCATTTCTAATTCTCCTCTATTTCTACTCTCTAGATGGGAGACCCCAGGAACAAGTTCACTCAGCCGGATGATGACACCCCTTTCGGACGACACTTGAAGGAAGTCACTGAGTACCTGAACATCGGAGTACCAACCTTCACTGGGACTTTCTCTGCAACTTTACTGAAAGATGAGCGCTGGAAGATCAAAGTCTGGGTACCTGGGAGGACGTTCTCACCAACAATGGAGCCTATCAATTTCCACCTGGATGCACCAAGCTGGAGTTTAGGAAAGAGCATGGCGGCCCATATTACTTTTGGACGCATAAGTGATGTGTACCACAAGGATCTAGAAAACACTATCTACCAGATACGTGGCCGCTCAGATGAAGAATGAGAGATGATTTGTACCATGAGGGATGGATCAATTGAAGCTTACATTCAGGAGATGGGTGATCATATTCATCGATAAGAGAATCAACTATGTTTCCACATGAAGAAGATCAAGAAGATGATGAAGAAGAAGAACGAGCTAGAAGAGGAACTCAAGTTTACACGCGATGGATATGAGGAAGAAATTGCTATACTACTGGAGAAGCATGAAGATCTGAAGAAGAAGCTAGGACTACCAGTGGAGAATCATAAGCGAGAACCAACAAAGGAGATCCGTTTAGAGGACTACATCATCTTGGATGACACCGACATAGATAGTGATGCAAACAACGACAGTGATGACGACTACGTTGACGAAGCTGGAGCAGATATCATGGAGTCTTCCTCTGATCAAAATTTCTAGACGACCACCATGTTACTAGTAGTATTCCTCCAACTAGTTAGCAATGATCAAGTTTGTAATCATAGTTTAGACCCTTTGTGTGAACCTTGTGTGCTATTGAATAAAGTGAATTGATTGTGTTTGTATCATGAGCATATGGGTAGTGAATCTCTCTTAGACCTTATTCTATTCTATTTTCTCACCCCTTCTAACCTGTCAGATGCCTCCGAGACGTGACAATGGATTTGTGTTCCCACTGGAGCTCACTCAGTTGATCCAGTAGCAGAATATCTTGATGCAGATGCTAGTTCAGAACAAGAACCAAGGCAACAACAACAATAACCCACAGCCACCACCCCCTGTTGACAACCTAGCTCGTTTTCTGAGGTTGAATCTGCCGGTGTTCTCTAGCAGCACCGAGCCGATTGTTGCAGATGATTGGCTCCGCAAGATTGGAAGAGAGCTGACCAATACAGGATGCATAGATGCAGAGAGAGTGCACTTTGCCACACACCAGCTTGATGGACCCGCAGCATCTTGGTGGGAGAATTTCACCACAGTTACCCCACTAATACAGTTACGTGGGATTAGTTTCAGCAAGCCTTCCGCACCGCCCATGTTTTAGCAGGAGCTATGAGCATGAAGAAGCATGAGTTTCGCAACTTGCACCAAGGAGGTCGTAAAGTGGGATAGTATGTGGATGAGTTTAGCAAGTTAGCCCGTTGTGCCCCAGATGATGTGGTCACAGATGCCGCAAAGCAGGAGAAGTTTCTTGAGGGACTCAATGATGAGCTGGGCATGCAGTTGATGGTGGAAACATTCAACAACCACTAGGAGTTGGTAGACAGGCCCCCCATGATAGAAGGCAAGCAGCAACAGATTGACAATCGCAAGAGGAAGTATGGATAGGGGAGGCATACTTCTGGAGCTCAGCAGAAGTCTAGCTACTCCTCGTACTCGGGAGGACATACTCACAACCATGGAGGCCATAACCATGGAGGACATACGCACAACGGAGGAAGTTCGCACAACCATAGTGGCCCTAAGAATGGCAATGGGAATGGGGGAAGCAACAGTCAGAACCGTTCCAACCCCCCAACACCAGCCATGAGGGATCTGAGCCACATTACTTGTTTCAAGTGTGGGAAGACCGGACATTACGCCACTAAATACCCTGAAGCAAAGAATGGAAATGGCAATGGATGTTCTACAAAGAATCCCAACCCCTTCACCAAAGATCAGGTGAACCACGTCAGTCTGAAGTAGATTGAGGATCAACTCGACGCAGTTGTTGGTAAGTTTTTGATTAATGCATTTACAACACTTGTTCTTTTCGATGCTGGTGCATCACATTCATTCATATCAAGGGGATTTGTGAATAAGTATAAGTTGCCAACAGTAGCCCTTATGTCACCTATGTTAGTAAGTTCCCCAGGAGCGGAGTATATGGATAGTACGGGATACTATCAGTTGCCAATAACCATAGGTAGACAAGTTTTCCCCACCAACCTGATTGTTCTAGAGTCACAAGGTTTGGATGTGATACTAGGCATGGATTGGCTATCCAACTTTGACGGAAACATCGATTGCGCCAGTAAATCAATTCTTCTCACCACCCCGGAGGGAAAGAGGATCAAGTATGTATCTAGGCATGCGCCGAGGAGGACTCAGGTGAATTCCTTATCGGGAGTTCTTCAGGAGGAAGTACTAGTGGTGAAGGATTATCCCGGCGTATTTCCGGAGGAGTTACCAGGCATGCCACCAGATCGAGACATTGAGTTTTTGATTGAGATATTGCAGGCATCAGACCAATATCCAGGAGACCATATCGGATGCCTGCAAATGATCTGGAGGAAATTAAGATGCAGATAAAGGAGTTACTGGAGAAAGGTTACATTCGACCAAGTTCATCACCTTAAAGAGCCCCGGTGCTTCTAGTTGAGAAGAAGGATGGATCTTTGAGGATGGTTGTTGATTATCGTGTGCCGAACGAGGTGATGATCAAGAATATATACCCTCTGCACATGATCAATGATTTGTTTGACCAACTGCAAGGAGTGAAATTTTCTCCAAGATCGATCTTCGATCAGGTTATCACCAGTTAAAGATCCGAGAGTAGGATATACCTAAGACAGATTTTACCACGAGGTATGGGCTATATGAGTATACAGTTATGTCATTTAGTTTGACTAACGCCCCTGCCTATTTCATGATTATGATGAACAAGGTGTTCATGGAGTTTTTGGATAAATTCATCGTGCTGTTCATTGATGACATATTGGTCTACTCGAAGAATGAAGAAGAGCATAAGGAACATTTACGTTTGGTTCTTGAGAAGCTCAGGGAACATCAGTTGTATGCCAAGTTCAGAAAATGTGAGTTTTGGTTGAAGGAAGTTGGATTTCTCGGACATGTTATATCCGGGGAAGGAATAGCAATAGACCCTACCAAGGTTGCTTCTGTCACTAAATGGTTGGCACCCACCTCAGTGGGAGAGATCAGGAGTTTTCTCGGGCTCGCAGGTTATTACCGGAGATTTATTGATAATTTCTCCAAGATTGCAAGGCCCATGATGGAGTTATTAAAGGACACCAAGTTTAAATGGACTGAGGATTGTGAGGCCAATTTTCAGGAGTGAAGAAACGTTTGGTTACAGCCCCAGTGCTGATTCTCCATGACCAATGTAAGGATTTCCAAGTGTATTGTGACGCTTCACGTCGAGGACTTGGATGTGTGCTTATGCAGGACAGAAGAGTTGTTTCATATGCCTCATGACAGCTTCAACCTCACGAGTTAAATTGTGCTACGCATGATTTGGAGTTAGCAGCCGTAGTGCATGCACTCAAGACATGGAGACACTTTCTCATCAGAAATCATTGTGATGTTTACACGGATCATAAGAGTTTGAAGTACATCTTCCCGTAGAAGGAGTTAAACCTCAGGCAAAGAAGATGGTTGGAGCTCATAAAGGATTATGACATGAGATTGCATTATCATCCAGTAAAGGCCAACGTCGTAGCAGATGCGTTGAGCCGCAAGAGTTATGTTAACACGCTCATAACCAAAGGATTCCCAGGACTTCATGATGTGTTTCACGTTTCCCAGCTGAAGAAGTGCCACAAAGAGATGGCCCACATTCCTCTGAGAGATACAGTGCCACTGGAAGCAATTGAGTTGGATAGTGATCTGACCTATGAAGAGAAGCCAGTCAAAATTCTCAAGTTTTCTAGCCGTGTTACTCGCAGCAAGGTTATCAAGTTTTGCAAAGTTCAGTGGAGCCACCATACCGAAGAAGAAGCCACCTGGGAGCAAGAAGAAGATCTTCGCAAGGACCACCCAAGCCTTTTTGCTGACCAACCCGAATCTCGAGGGCGAGATTCATCTTAAGGGGGTAGGTTTGTAACATCCCAATTTTCAATTTGGATGTTATACATAGATCATCATATGCATATCATACTTTATTTGCATTTTGTTGTGATCCTAGAAATCATAAGCAACTCAAGGACCTAAGGAGAGAGTTGGAGGTTTCACAAATTTTCATATTTGAATTTTTTTCAAATCTGGAAAGAGGATCAATTTGATTTTATTATTTTTCTCTCCAATTATTTCCAACAATAAAAATAAATGAGAGAAGATAATATGACTTCTTCAACAGAAGAGAAATATTGGAGAAATTTTTTTAAAATCAAATTATTATTTTATTTGTATGTTATTGCTATTTTATTTGAATTAGACAAAACTTGCATTTTTTAAAATTGCATTTTAGTCCAGAAAAATGTTCATCTTGTCCTAAATATTAGGTTTGGACGGTAAAAATTATTTTTGGAGTTTTTAGATTTTTTTTATATTTTCTTAGGATTTTTCTTTCACGGCAAAACTATTTAGAAAAAAAAACTTACAGACCGAACCGCCGCCTTCCCCTCCGTGCGGGAACTGGACTCGCCGGAGTCCGGGTTCGCCCCGCCGTGCTGCCCAACCGCTCCTCCAAGTCGAAGGAGCCCGCCCTCCCTCCTTTATAAGGTGCCGCCCCACCCCTCCTCTCCTCGTCAACCGCCGCCGCCGCCCGCCTCCACTGCAGCCGCAGCCGCTCGCACCATCGTCTGTCATGTCGCTCGCCGCCTAGTCCCGCCGCCGCCGCTGCTAGCTGCTGTCGTCGCCCTGCGCCGCCTCGCCCGACGCCACCATCAGATCCGCCGCCGCTTCCACCTTTTTTTAGTACTGGTATAATCGCCGAACTCGTCCCGGTTTTTTTAGGTTTTCTTGGTTTATTAGGATAGATCGGTTTTCGTCTTTATTTTTAGTTATTTAGTAAATGTTCTCTGGTTCGTTCGTTTTATCGAACGGTTTTCGTTCGTTTAGTACTGTTAACGAACATTCACTCCGTAGTTTTTTCTTTTTAGTTTTATTTTCGGCCAGGGACCTATCCGCGAATAGTTTTCTCATGAATTAGCCCCTGATCTTAAAACTACCGTAACTTTTTGCTCGTTTGTCCAAATTAGTTGAAACCAGCACCTAAATCTTCGTAACAATCTCTTCTTTCTAGTTAACCAACTTGAACATGATTTTAACACTTTAAAATTTGGCTTTAGTTCAGATTAGTAAATGATCTTGTTTCGTTCGTATCTTGAGTTTCGTTTCTCCGTTTGAGTTGTTTCTTTTTGCAAATCGTAGCTAATCACATGTACCTACTGTTAAGATATAATCCACATGATAATAATGCTGCTAGGTTTTGTTTTTCTGTTTAGTTTAGCCGTTTGCTTGTTTCTTGTTTGATTTGGATCTTTTCTCGATTTCTCGTTGTTTCGTTTGAGTGACTGCTTATGTATGCTACTATGTGTCTATGCTAGATTATCCGGAGTACGAAGCTTGTTACTACGAATCTCTAGAGTTTGCAGATCGTCAGCAAGGCAAGCTACACTTTGATCATACTCTTCAATACCCAGTTTTTACTATGCATTAGTATTGCTCCTCAAATATTTGCATGAGTAGGATTGGGAACATGTGGTTTGGTTGTAGTACTATGAGGTAGGAACCTAATACCTTTTGATCACCCCGGGAATATACGTTATGCTTTATTATTACTTAGCCATGCTCGTAGACAGGGATTGGATCGTGATTCACATGGAAGTTATGAGAATTGTTAATCTTGGATAACATTAAGGTGGCAACTTTAATACACATCTGGGTAGATTGGTTGGGGCACCTAGGGAACCCAATGTTGTCCATTAAGGGAAAATCTGGGGTACCCGTGTGATTTTTCCTCTGTTCGCCACCCAGGCTCAAAGGGATCATATGATATTTCATGACTAGAAACTTTCATGTGCAGGCACAAGCCATTATGGGCTCTGGCATAGTTGAGTAAGTTGTATGAGCTCTCGAAGAGGTGGACTAGAAGATGTAGAGGGAAAGTAGCTGTACTGGTCTGCCCGGAGTAGAGAGTTTATGCTTCAGAAAGACTATGTCTCGATCTTCCGATCATGGATGCGGTCGAGTCTTGTGGGGAGAAGTGTGCAACCTCTGCAGACTGTATAAACTAATCATGGTTAGCCGTGTCCTCGGTTCTGGACATCTTGATTATCTGTAATTGGATATTATTGTTGATCTCCTCACTCTTTAATTAATTGAATTGGGTTTAATGATGATACTTGTTTAATTGGGATTTGAGTTGGGGGAAACTTCTCAAATATTGGAACAACTTGGGAGTGGTTAAATAAATGTATTCCTTTGTTGTAGGGAAAAACTAGCTTTATGCAAAATCATAAACTTAGAGCCTCCACTAGCCAAATATTGCATGTAGATATAATTCTTGCATTCATTGCTTTACAGTGTAACTCTGCCACCATATTCAATGTGCTGACCTACATGGCTGCAATGTCTCATGTTGCAGACTACTCAGACGACGAATAAGGTGCGATAGGTCATTTTCTTGCACTCAGCTATGCTGTTGGAGTTGATGGACTCATTTACCTTCGAAGCATGCATGGTTATTTAGTTTAGATGGCCTTCAGCCATGATATTTTTGTGTAATCATAATATTTATGAGGACTCGATGTAATAAGTGTGTGATTGAACTCTGTTATAATTCCTCGAGTACTGTGTGTGTCAACATTACCGATCCAGGGATGACACTGAAGCACAGAGACTTCGGTCCATTGGGATTGTGGTCACTACAGCACATCCCGGTACACCGCCGGAGGCATCCATATAGAGTCATACCTTTGTTCTAGTATCGAGTTGTAATTTTGAGTTGTAAGTAAGTAAAAGTGTGATGATCATCATTATTAGAACATTGTCCCATGTGAGGTTATCAAAATAAAAGAGGCCAAAGAAGCCCAAATAAAACAAGAGGCCAAAGGAGCCCAAATAAAAAAAGGCCAAAGAAGCCACCAAAAAAAGGAGAGAAAAGGAGAGAAGGGACAATGTTACTATCATTTTCCACACTTGTGCTTCAAAGTAGCACCATGTTCTTCATGATAGAGAGTCTCCTATTTTGGCACGTTCATATATTACTAGTGGGAATTTTTTGTTATAGAACTTGGCTTGTTTATTCCAACGATGGGCTTCCTTAAATGCCCTAGGTCTTCATGAGCAAGCAAGTTGAGCACACCCACTAGTTTTCTTTTGAGCTTTCATACACTTATAGCTCTAGTGCATCAGTTACATGGCAATTCCTACACAATCACATCGATATCAATTGATGGACATCTCCATAGTCTACTGATTTCCCTAGTTGATGTGAGACTTTCTCCCTTATTTTGTCTACTACCACCTTCTACTCCAGCCATAGTGCTATGTCCATGGCTCATGCTCATGTATTGCGTGAAGAGTTCAAAAGGATGAAGCGCGTTAAAAAGTATGAAACAATTGCTTGGCTGACACCAGGGTGGGCATGGTTTATACTTTGTGCTGAGAAGAGGGAGCATAACAAGACTATATGATTTTGTAGGGATAACTTTCTTTAGCCATGTTATTTTTTAAGCTTCATGATTTGCTTGCTAGTATGCTTGAAGTATTATTGTTTTTGTGTCAATGAAATTTTGTTTTGAATCATACGGATCTGAATATTCATGCCAAATAAAAGAGATTGCATCTACAAATATGTTAGGTAGCATTCCACATCAAAAATTCTGTTTTTATCATTTACGTACTTGAGGACGAGCATGAATTAAGCTTGGGGATGCTTGATACATGGTGACAATGGGGTATTGATACGTCTCCAACGTATCTATAATTTTTATTATTCCATGCTATTATATTATCTGTTTTGGATGTTTTATATGCATTAATATGCTATTCTGTTATTTCTAGGACTAATCTATTAACCTAGAGCTCAATGCCAGTTTCTGTTTTTTCCTTGCTTTTGGGTTTCGCAGAATAGGAATATCAAACAGAGTCCAAACGGAATAAAACTTTATGATGATTTTTCTTGGGCTAGAATACACCCGTAGGACTTGAGAACCAAGTCAGAGGATTCCTGAGGCGGCAGCAAGGGTGCAGGGCGTGCCCCCTGCCTGGTGGCCCCCTCGGGAGTCCACCGACCTCCTACCTTAGCCTATAAATTCACATATATTCCAAAACCCTCAGAAACATCCACGAAAATACTTTTCGGGCACCGCAGGTCTCTGACCTTGTGAGATCCCATCTAGAGGCCTTTTCCGGTACCCTGTCGGAGGGGGATTTGATCACGGAGGGCTTCTACATCAACCCTATTGCCCCTCCGATGAAGCGTGAGTAGTTTACCATCGACCTATGGGTCCATAGCTAGTAGCTAGATGGCTTCTTCTCTCTCTATGTTCTTCAATACCATGTTCTCCTCGATGTTCTTGGATTTCTATATGATGTAATCTTGTTTTGCGGTGTGTTTGTCGAGATCCGATGAATTGTGGATTTATGATCAGCTTATCTATGAATATTATTTGAATATTCTTTGAATTTTTATATGCATGATTTCATATCTTTGTATTTATCTTCGAATTATCGGTTTGGTTTGCCAACTAGATTGGTATTTCTTGCAATGGGAGAGGTGCTTAGTTTTGGGTTCAATCTTGCATGATTTCACCCAGTGACAAAGTAGTGGTAGCGAGACACGTATTGCATTGTTGCCATCGAGGATAAAAATATGGGGTTTTCATCATATTGCTTGACTTTATCCCTCTACATCATGTCATCTTACTTAAGGCGTTACACCGTTCTTTATGAACTTAATACTCTAGATGCATGCTGGATAGCGGTCGATGTGTAGAGTAATAGTAGTAGATGCGGGCAGGAGTCAGTCTACATGACCCAGACTGTGGCCTATATGCATAATCATTGCCTTGCATGTTGTCATAACTTTGCACTTTTCTATCAATTTCTCGACAGTAATTTGTTCACCCATCGTATTATTTGCCTTCAAGAGAGAAGCCTCTAGTGAAACCTTTGGCCCCCGGGTCTATTTTCCATTAGCTATTTTCAGATCTATAAACCAAAAATACCAAAAATATCTTGCTGCAATTTATTTACTTTTATTTTGTTTTACATTTTAGCAATCTTTTATACATATCTCTATTAGATCCCACATTTGCAATTGACTGTGAAGGGATTGACAAACCCTTTATCGCATTGGGTGCAAGTGTTTGATTGTTTGTGCAGGTGCATAGATTGGGGACTTGCTTGTACCTCCTACTGGATTGATACCTTGGTTCTCTAATTGAGGGAAATACTTATCTCTACTTTCCTGCATCACCCTTTCCTCTTCAAGGGAAAAACCAACGCAAGCTCAAGAAGTAGGAGCAAGCAATTTAAGAAAAACACCATGTATAAAATGTGTACCACCATCAGTCATTAAATATCTAGGGACTCCAAACCTTGGGAAAATAACTTATTTAAGCATTTTAATAGAAGTGTTGTCATTAGCACTACTAGTTGGAATAGCTTCTACCCACTTAGTAACATAATCAACAGCAACTAAAATATGAGTATACACATTAGAGGAAGGAAAATGTCCCATATAATCAAATCCCCAAACATCAAATGATTCAATAACAAGTGAATAATTCATAGGCATTTCCCGACGTCTACTGATGTTACCAATTCTTTGACATTCATCACAAGACAAGACAAACTTACGAGCATCTTTGAAAAGAGTAGGCCAATAAAAACCAGATTGTAATACCTTGTGTGCAGTTCAGTCTCCAGCATGGTGTCCTCCATAAGCCTCAGTGTGACACTTGCGTAGGATTTGTTCCTATTCATACTCAAGTACACAACGTCTAGTAACACCATCCACTCCTTCTTTATAAAGGTGCGGGTCATCCCAGAAGTACTATCTTAAATCATAGAAAAACTTTTTCTTTTGTTGGTATGTAAAACTAGGTGGTATAAATTTAGCAACAATATAATTAGCATAGTATGCATACCATGAGGTACTACGAGAAGCATTTATGACAGCTAATTGTTCATCAGGAGAGATATCATCAATAGGTAGTGGGTCATCAAGGATATTTTCTAACCTAAACAAGTTTTGTGCTACGAGGTTCTCAGCTCCTTTCCTATAAGTAATATGTAAATAAAATTCGTGTAGCAAGAGAACCCACCTAGTGAGTCTAGGTTTAGCATCTTTCTTTTCTAGAAGGTATTTAATAGCAGCATGATCAGTGTGAACAATGACTTTAGAATCAACTATCTAAGATCTGAATTTGTCACAAGCAAACACAACTGCTAAAAATTATTTTTCAGTGGTAGCATAATTTCTTTGAGCGTTCTAGAGTTTTGCTAGCATAATGGATAGCATTTACTTTCTTAGCAACTCTTTGTCCTATAACATCACCAATAGCATAATAACTAGCATCACACATAATTTCAGAGGGTAGGTTCCAATTAGGTGGTTGAACAATAGGTGCGGAGATTAAGGCTTTCTTAAGTATTTCAAATGCTTCTACACAATAATCATCAAAAACAAATGGAACATCCTTTTCCAAAAGATTAGTGAGAGTCCTAGAAAATTTTAGAGAAGTGTTCAATAAATCTCCTATAGAAACTGATACGTCTCCGTCGTATCTACTTTTCCAAACAGTTTTGCCCTTGTTTTGGACTCTAACTTGCATGATTTGAATGGAACTAACCTGGACTGACGTTGTTTTCAGCAGAACTACCATGGTGTTATGTTTGTGCAGAAATAAAAGTTCTCGGAATGACCTGAAATCCACGGAGCAACTTTTCAGAATTAATAAAAAATACTGGCGAAAGAATCAGCGTCATGGGGCCCACACCCTGTCCACGAGGGTGGGGGGCGCGCCCCCTCCCCTAGGGCGCGCCCCCTGTCTTGGGGGGCCCCTGGACGTCCACCTAACTCAACTCCAACTCCATATATTTGCTTTCGCGGAGAAAAAAACCAGAGAGAAAGTTTCATCACGTTTTACGATACGGAGCCGCTGCCAAGCCCTAATCTCTCCCGGGAGGGCTGATCTGGAGTCCGTTCGGGGCTCCGGAGAGGGGGATTCATCGCCGTCGTCATCATCAACCATCCTCCATCACCAATTTCATGATGCTCACCGCCGTGCATGAGTAATTCCATCGTAGGCTTGCTGGACGATGATGGGTTGGATGAGATTTACCATGTAATCAAGTTAGTTTTGTTAGGGTTTGATCCCTAGTATCCACTATGTTCTGAGATTGATGTTTCTATGACTTTGCTATGCTTAATGCTTGTCACTATGGCCCGAGTGCCATGATTTCAGATCTGAACCTATTATGTTTTCATGAATATATGTGAGTTCTTGGTCCTATCTTGCAACTCTATAGTCACCTATTATGTGTTATGATCCGACGACCCCAAAGTGACAATAATCAGGATACTTCTCGGTGATGACCGTAGTTTGAGGAGTTCATGTATTCACTATGTGTTAATGCTTTGGTCCGGTACTCTATTAAAAGGAGGCCTTAATATCCCTTAGTTTCCAGTACGACCCCGCGGCCACGGGTGGGTATTACAAAAGATGTCATGCAAGTTCTTTTCCATAAGCATGTATGACTATATTCCGAATACATGCCTACATTACATTGATGAACTGGAGCTAGTTCTGTGTCACCCAATGTTATAACTATTATATGAGGAATCGCATCCGACATAATTATCCATCACTGATCCAATGCCTACGAGCTTTTCAAATATTGTGCTTCACTTATTTACTTTACCATTGCTACTGGTACAATTGCTACAAAACTTCTATCGTTACTTTTGCCACTGTTACCGTTACTTCCATACTACTTTGCTACTAAATACTTTGCTACAGATACTAAGTTATCCAGGTGTGGTTGAATTGACAACTCAACTGCTAATACTTGAGAATATTCTTTGGCTCCCCTTGTGTCGAATCAATAAATTTGGGTTGAATACTCTACCCTCGAAAACTGTTGCGATCCCCTATACTTGTGGGTTATCAAGACTATTTTCTAGCGCTGTTGTCGGGAAGCATAGCTCTATTCTTTGAGTCACTTGGGATTTATATCTATTGGTTACTATGGGGAACTTGAAAGACGAAAGAACTAAGATTTATCCCTCAACTACGAGGGGCGGTAAGGAACTGCCATCTAGCTCTGCACTAGATTCTCCTTCTGTTATGAGTAAGCTTGCGACACCTAAACCTGCTTTTGCTATTAATTCTGATATGTTGCATGTTATTGATGATGCCACTTCTACTATGCATGATACTTATGATTAAACTACTTATGTGCTTGATACTACTGTGCCATTAGGTGAATTTCTTGATGAACAACTTGCTAGGGTTAGAGAGAATGAAATTATTGAAAATGAAATTATTGAAGATAGTGATGATGAAGGTTCTCCCCCTAAGTATGAATTGCCTGTTGTTTCTGAGGGTTATGTTATGGATGAAGAAACTGCTAGAGATTTTCTTGCTTGCAATGATAGATCTGATCTTAAGAAGTTATTAGCTAAACTAAAACAGAAATCTCTAAATGCTAGAATGAAATATGACCCTGCTTTTGCTACTTCACCTATCTTTGTTACTGATAAGGATTATGAATTCTCTGTTGATCCTAAGATAATTACTTTGGTTGAATCTGATCCTTGTTATGGCAATGAATCTGAAACTGTTGTGACACATGTTACTAAGTTAAATGATATAGCCACCCTGTTCACTAATGATGAGAAATCTCATTACTATTATATCCTTAAGATATTTCCATTCTCATTAAAGGGTGATGCTAAAACCTGGTTTAATTCTCTTGATCCTGGTTGTGTGCATAGTCCCCAGGATATGATTTATTACTTCTCTACTAAATATTTCCCTGCTCATAAGAAACAAGCTGCCTTGAGGGAAATATATAATTTTGTGCAAATTGAAGAAGAGAGTCTCCCACAAGCTTGGGGGAGGCTTCTCCAATTACTTAATGCTTTGCCTGATCATCCTCTTAAGAAAAAATGAAATACTTGATATCTTTTATAATGGACTAACCGATGCTTCCAAGGACTACTTGGATAGTTGTGTTGGTTGTGTTTTCAGGCAAAGAACAGTCGACCAAGCTGAATTTTATTGAATAATATGTTGACTAATGAAAATAATTGGACTCTTCCTGAGCCAACTCCTGGGCCAATTCCTGAGCCAACTCCTAAGCCAATTCCTAAACCAACTCCGAAGAAGAGGGGAGTTCTATTTCTCAGTCCTGAAGATATGCAAGAGTCAAAGAAATCAATGAAAGAAAAAAAGTATTAAAGCTGAAGATATTAAGAATTTACCTCCTGTTGAAGAAATACATGGTCTTAATTTACCACCTATTGAAGAAACACATTGTCTTGATAACCTGACATAGGTAGTAAAGGTAAATTCTATCTATATATACGATAAAGTTGAAATACCATCTAATAAGTTTCCTAGCCAATGCTTGGATGAATTCGATAACTTTATGGCTAGGCAAGAAAACTTCAATGCTTATGTTGGTAGAGAATTAAAGAGTAATGCTTACATGATTGGACGCTTGAGTGATTATATGGCTAGAGTTAAAGGTGAACTTAAACTCATTAGCAAATATGCTTCTATGGTTACCACTCAAGCAGAACAAGTACTTAAAGCTCAAAGTGATTTGCTCGATGAATTAAATAATAAACATGATTTTGCTATTAGAGTGGCTACTAGAACTGGTAAAATGACTCAGGAACCTTTGTATCCTGAAGGCCACCCTAAGAGAATTGAGCAAGATTCTTAGAGAAATAATTTAGATGCACCGAGCCCTTCTAAAAAGAAGAAAAAGAAAAATGATAGGACTTTGCATGCTTCTAGTGAACCTGTTGTAGACACACCTGAGAATCCTAATGATATTTCTATTTCTGATGCTGAAACACAATCAGGTGATGAACATGAACCTAGTGATAATGTTAATGATAATGTTCATGTCGATGCTCAACCTAGCAATAATAATGATGTAGAGACTGAACCTGATGTTGATCTTGATAACCACAATCAAGGAATCAACGTTATGATAAGAGAGACTTTGTTGCTAGGAAGCACGGTAAAGAAAGAGAACCATGGGTTCAGAAACCCATGCCTTTTCCTCCTAAGCCATCCAAGAAAAAGGATGATGATGATTTTGAGCGCTTTGTTGAAATGATTAGGCCTATCTTCTTACGTATGCGCTGAACTAATATGCTTAAAGTGAATCCTTATGCTAAATATATGAAGGATATCATTACAAATAAAAGAAACATACCGGAAGCTGAAATTTCCACCATGCTTGCTAATTATTCTTTTAAGGGTGGAATACCAAAGAAACTTGGAGACCCAGGAGTACCAACTATACCATGCTCCATTAAAAGAAACTATGTTAAAACTGCTTTATGTGATCTTGGAGCTGGTGTTAGTGTTATGCCTCTCTCTTTATATCGTAGACTTGAATTGAATAAGTTGACACCTACTGAAATATCTTTGGAAATGGCCGATAAATCAACTGCTATACCTGTCGTTATTTGTGAGGATGTGCATGTTGTGGTTGCAAATGTCACTATCTTAACGGACTTTATTATTCTTGATATTCCCAAGGACGATAGTATGTCGATTATCCTTGGTAGACCCTTTTTGAATACTGCAGGGGGTATTATTGATTGCAACAAAGGCAATGTCACTTTTCTTGTTAATGGTAATGAGCATATGGTACACTTTTCGAGGACACAACCTCAAGTTCACAGTATCAATTCTATTGGAAAAATTCCAACTATCATTATTGGAGGTTTTGAATTTCCTCTTCCTACTGTCAAGAAGAAATATGATATTCTTATTATTGGGGATGTTCATATCCCCGTTGAGGTAACCTAGTGTTATTCGAAATTTCTCCGGTTCCATGTTATTTGGAAGAGTTTGTTAACAAGACTTGATCAACCTTGTTAGTGGATTCCTTTTAATGAGCATGAGATGGATGAAACTAGAAGGCACAACATTCTGTACCCTCCTTTTACTTTCTGTTATTTAGAATAAATAAAGCAAAAATAGTATTTTCTGTCTGTTTTCTGAATTATCCATGCAATAAAAAAATATCCCGAAAATAAAAGTTCTCCAAATGCCCTGCCAATTTAGTCTGATTTTTTCTGGAATATTTGAGAATATTTGGCACTCAGAACACAACAGGGGGAGCTGGCACCTGGCCACGAGGGTCCAGGGTGCACCCACCCCTACAGGGCGCGCCCCCTGCCTCATGGGCCCATGGTGGCCCCCCACCACTTATTCCTGCACCCACACACTTCATATTCCTCCCAAAAAATCATCATCCAGCTCAAGCACGAGTTCTAGCTCACTTTGCTGCCATTTTCGATCTCCTTGCTCAAAGCTCCATTCACAAAACTTCTTTGGGGGATTGTTCTATGGTATGTAACTCCTCCAATGGTCCAATTAGTTTTTGTTCTAGTGCTTTATTTATTGCAAATTTTTGCTGCCTAGGTGACCCTATTCTTGAGCTTGCATGTCAAATTTATGAGGTCCCAAGAAATTCTAATGCATGATGTAGGCTCTAGGCACTTATGGGAGTAGTTCCTATCAATCTTGTTGAGTTTGATTCACTTTTATTTTTAGTTACTAAAAATTTCAGAAATTTTCAGAAAAAGATGAAGAGATTTTTCTTGAGGGCCTCTTCTAGCCAAGGTTCTAAGGATGAATAGGCTAAGGAGAAAGAAAAGGCCAAGTATAATATTCCTCGTGTGGCGGAAGTACGGCCGTGTGAATGGCCTTGTGATGATTTCTTAAAAGCAGACGGGATTTATGAAGACTTCTATTCATTGGCTGATAATGCGGGCCTCACCGACTTCCTCCACGACCGGATCGAACAGTATCTCTTACTCACCAATACTTTCATGCAAAACTTCTACCATTATCCTAAGAAATCACCTCCTTCAGTAGCTTTTCATTTATATGATGTGGATAGGGAGATGTCATTACGTGATTTTTGCGCGGTTTGCAGAATACCCTTCGAGGGCAGACTAGAGGAACCACATCGTAAAGATGTGGATGGTTTTTTTGATACTATTACTGTAGGGGAATCGAGGAAGGTTTCCGATGCAAGAATAACTAGTATACATTTTCCTGTTTTACGCTACTTTGCCATATTTGCTAGTCGATGCTTAATTGGTCGCGGAAACTGTGGAAACCTCAGTGTTCCTGATATTATTATTTTTTTCCATGCCTTGTTTCGTGATAACTCTGTTAGTATGGGTGCTATTATTGCTAAACGGTTAAGCCTGAATCATACAAAGGGCCCCATCTTTGGAGGTATCTATGCTGCACGCCTTGCTAAACATTTCAGGATACCTATTAGGCATTTTGAGAAAGAGGAAAAACTGCTGCCCCCTACTTTTCTAGATTATAAGAGCATGGTAGCACATGAGTTTATTGTTAACAATGATGATAAGATGCTTCTGTATAACCTGAGATTTAATAAGAAACACAATGAGATTATTATATTGCCTGCGCCTTCTTTGTTTGATTTAACTGCAGGCCCTTACCTCGTCTTGCCGGCGGACGTGTACGCGCTCTGTGGCCAGACATCCACTCCAGAGCCTGAGCCGGAACTAGCACTTGACCCTTATTGACCATCATCTTATCAGTGGGATCCGGAGGAGATCGCCAGTCAGTGGCAGTACAATGACGCTCCTTAGTACACCGGGGAGAGTAGCCGTGATCCATGGGCATAGACCAACTTAGGCCAAAAGCCTAAGCTTGGGAGAGTACGTATTTCTCACCGACGTTACATTCATGTTCACACACTCATTCTAGTTGTCGGTGCTCATACTCTTTCATTGTATTATCCAAGCTAGTTTAATTTCTTTTTCTAGATTTCTTCTTGTGTGTTTGATAAACCTTAAGAAAACCAAAAAAAATTGTTAGTTCAATTTCCATGCTGTTGTAGTAGTAATTAAAATAAAATCCAAAAAGATTTCTCGTTCTTCTTTTTCTTGTTGGGAGCTTTCCCGTGTAAATAGTTTTATTTCTTTTCTTTCCTTTGGGGGTCGAGAGGAGAATACCATAATGAAAATGTTTAGTGGCTCTAATATGCATGATTGTTGATTTAACCAAGAACCCATATTACCTTGTCTTCTCCCTTGAGGTGAATGCTTGCAGATTCCAGCTTAGTCCAATGCACATGCACTATTATTATACACCTTGTTCGGTCGTGCAAGTGAAAGGCAATAATGACGATATATGATGGACTGATTGAGATGAGAGAAGCTGGTATGAACTCGACCTCTCTTGTTTTTGTAAATACGATTAGTTCATCGTTCCTGATTCAGCCTATTATGAATAAACATGTTTGCAATGAAAATTAGAGATTATAGTTGCTTATGCCATTCTTAATTAGCTAGGAGCTTATAATGGTTTACCTTGCGTGCCAACATGTTATTAAAATGGTTGTGATGTGATATGATAGGGTGGTATCATCCTTTGAATGATTCGAGTGACTTGACTTGGCACATGTTCACGCATGTAGTTGAAACAAAATCAACATACCCTTCACGATATTTATGTTCATGGTGGATTATATCCTACTCATGCTTGTACTCGGTGTTGATTAATTTTAATGCATGTTCATGACTGTTGTTGCTCTCTCAGTTGGTCGCTTCCCAGTCTTTTTCTAGCCTTCACCTGTACTAAGCGGGAATACTGCTTGTGAATCCAAACTCCATAAACCCCAAGTTATTCCATATGAGTCCACCATACCTTCCTTTATGCGGTATTTACCTGCCGTTCCAAGTAAATTTGTATGTGCCAAACTCTAAACCTTCAAATGAAATTCTGTTTTGTATGCTCGAGCAGCTCATGTATCAACTAGGGATGTATGTATCTTCCATGCTAGCTGGGTTATTCTCAAGAGGAGTGGACTCCGCTCCTCATTCACGAGAAAATGGCTGGTAACCGGGATGCCCAGTCCCATGATCAAAAAGATCAAATCAAATCAAAATCATTAAACAAAACTCCCCTAGGATTGTTGCTAGTTGGAGGCACCCGTTGTTTCGGGTAAGCCATGGATTGATGCTTGTTGGTGGTGGGGGGAGTATAAACTTTACCATTCTATTTGGGAACCGCCTATAATGTGTGCAGCATGGAAGATATCGAGATCTCATAGTTGTTATGTTGACAGTGAAAGTATACCGCTCAAAATGTTATTCATCTCTATTTCAAAATCGAGCTCTGGCACCTCTACAAATCCCTGCTTCCCTCTGCGAAGGGCCTATCTATTTACTTTTATGTTGAGTCATCACCCTCTTATTAAAAAGCACCCGCTGGAGAGCACCGCTATCATTTTCATGCATTACTATTAATTTATATTGCGTATGACTTGACTGGATCTCTTTTACCATGAATTACAATGTTTAGTCAGTCCTTGATCTTTAAAGGTGCTCTGCATTTATGTTTTGCGGTCTCAGAAAGGGCTAGCGAGATACCATCTTGTCATATCATATTATGATTGTTTCGAGAAAGTGTTGTCATCCGAGTTTTATTATTATTGCTCGCTAGTTGATTATCCATTCATATGAGTAAACAGGAGATCTAAGTGTTATTGTGAATATGGTTAGTTCATAATCTTTGCTGAAAACTTGAATGCTGGCTTTACATAATTACAACAACAAGAGCAAACAGATTTTGTAAAAGTTTTTCTTTATCACTTTCAGTTTATCAACTGAATTGCTTGAGGACAAGCAAAGGTTTAAGCTTGGGGGAGTTGATACGTCTCCGTCGTATCTACTTTTCCAAACACTTTTGCCCTTGTTTTGGACTCTAACTTGCACGATTTGAATGGAACTAACCCGGACTGTCGTTGTTTTCAGCAGAACTGCCATGGTGTTATTTTTGTGCAGAAATAAAAGTTCTCGGAATGACCTGAAAATCCACGAAGCAACTTTTCAGAATTAATAAAAAATACTGGCAAAAGAATCAGCGTCAGGGGGCCCACACCCTATCCATGAGGGTGGGGGGCGCGCCCCCTCCCCGAGGATGCGCCCCCTATCTTGTGGGCCCCCTGGACGTCCATCAACCTCAACTCCAACTCCATATATTTGCTTTCGCTGAGAAAAAAATCAGAGAGAAAGTTTCATCACATTTTACGATACGGAGCCGCCGCCAAGCCCTAATCTCTCTCAGGAGGGCTGATCTGGAGTCCGTTCGGGGCTCTGGAGAGGGGGATTCGTCGCTGTCGTCATCATCAACCATCCTCCATCACCAATTTCATGATGCTCACCGTCGTAGGCTTGCTGGACGGTGATGGGTTGGATGAGATTTACCATGTAATCAAGTTAGTTTTGTTAGGGTTTGATCCCTAGTATCCACTATATTCTGAGATTGATGTTGCTATGACTTTGCTATGCTTAATGCTTGTCACTAGGGCCCGAGTGCCATGATTTCAGATCTGAACCTATTATGTTTTCATGAATATGTGAGTTCTTGATCCTATCTTGCAAGTCTATAGTCACATATTATGTGTTATGATCCGACGACCCTCAAGTGACAATAATCGGGATACTTCTCGGTGATGAACGTAGTTTGAGGAGTTCATGTATTCACTACGTGTTAATGCTTTGGTCTGGTACTCTATTAAAAGGAGGCCTTAATATCCCTTAGTTTCCAGTAGGACCCCACTGCCACGGGAGGGTAGGACAAAATATGTCATGCAAGTTCTTTTCCATAAGCACGTATGACTATATTCGGAATACATGCCTACATTACATTGATGAACTGGAGCTAGTTCTGTGTCATCCTATGTTATAACTATTACATGAGGAATCACATCCGACATAATTATCCATCACTGATCCAATGCCTACGAGCTTTTCACATATTGTGCTTCGCTTATTTACTTTACCATTGCTACTATTACAATTGCTACAAAACTTCTACCGTTACTTTTTCTACTGCTATTGTTACTTCCATACTACTTTGCTACTAATACTTTGCTACAGATACTAAGTTATCCAGGTGTGGTTGAATTGACAACTCAACTGCTAATACTTGAGAATATTCTTTGGCTCCCCTTGTGTCGAATCAATAAATTTGGGTTGAATACTCTACCCTCGAAAACTGTTGCGATCCCCTATACTTGTGGGTTATAAGAAACCAACATGACACGGGAAACTTCTTATACCTTTGATATCTTTAGGACAGGCATTTTTGCAATAGCATCAACTTTAGCTTTATCAACTTCAATACCTCGTTCGAAGATTTTATGCCCCAAGACAATACCTTCATTAACCATAAAGTGGCACTTCTTCCAATTCCAGACAAGATTAGTTTCTTCACATCTCTGCAAAACTCGATCAAGGTTGCTTAAGCAATCATCAAAGGAAGTTCTGTAAACGAAAAAATCATCCATGAAAACCTCAACAATCTTTTCACAAAAGTCAGAGAATATAGCAGTCATACATCTTTGAAAGGTAGTAGGTGCATTGCATAAACCAAAAGGCTGTAAAAGTAGTTTTTTCTTGATCCTCTTGTGACACAGGTACTTGGGAAAAACCAGAGTATCCATCTGGAAAGCAGAAAATGTATATGTTTTGATAGTCTTTCTAGCATTTCATCAATGGAAGGTAGAGGAATAATGATCTTTCCTAGTAGCTTTGTTTAATTTTCTAAAATCAATTACCATTCTATAACCTATGATAATTGTTCTAAAGGATCAGTAGGAGGCACGGGAATAGAAGCAATACCAATAATTTCATCCTTACTATGTAATTCTTTATCATGGGGTTGTCTACGGAATTTGGATAAATTAAACTCATGAGACACATCACCAAAACTTACACTAACAGTTTCTTTCTCACAATCTATCTTAGCATTAACAGTGCTCAGGAAAGGTCTACCAAATATAATGGGATAAAAATCATCTTGTGGGGAACCAAGAACTAGAAAATTAGTAGGGTATTTTATTTTCCCACACAAGACTTCAACATCTCTAACAATCCCAAGTGGTATAATAGTATATCTATTATCAAGCTTAATAGTAACATCAATATCTTCTATCTCAACAGGTGCAATATCATTCATAATTTCTTGATATAAAGTAAACAGAATTGCACTCACACTAGCACCCAAATCAAATAAGCCATGATAACAATGATCTCCTATTTTAACAGAGACAACAGGCATGCCAACAACATGTCTATGTTTATCTTTTTCATCGGGTTTAGTAATTCTAGTGGCTTCATCACAAAAATAAATAACATGCCCATCAATATTTTCAGCAAAGAGATCTTTAACCATAGCAACATTAGGTTCAACTTTAATTTCTTCAGAGGGTGTAGGTGTTCTTGTATAACTCTTGTGAACCACAACTAAAGCTTTAGCATGTTCCTTTATCCTAACAGCAAAAGGTGGTTTCTCAATGTTAGCAGTAGGAATAACAGGATCAACATTATAAGTAGTGGTTTCTTCTCTGGCTTTATTGGGTTCTACTATTTTTACTTCAATGGGAGGATGATATTTAAACCACTTATCCTTAGGGAGATCGACATGAGTAGCAAATGATTCACAGAAAGAAGCTACTATCTCAGAGTCAAGTCTGTATTTAGTGCTAAAATTATGAAAAGCATCGATATCCATAAAGACTTAACACAATCAAACTCAAGATTTATACCTGACTCCTTACCTTCATCGAGCTCCCCATCTTCAGAGTTGCATTTAATTCTTTCCAAAATATCCCATCTAAATTCAATAGTCTTCTTCATAAAAGAACCAGTACAAGAAGTATCGAGCATGGATTCATTATTATGAGAAAGCCAAGCATAAACAATCTAAATAATTATTTCTCTTGAGATCTCATGATTGGGGCATGAATATAATATTGACTTAAGCCCCCCCCCCTCCATGCTTGAATGATACTTTCTCCTTCATGAGGAAACAAATTATATATATAATCCGATCACGATGAACCAGATGCATAGGATAAACTTTTGATGAAATTCCAATTTCAATAGGTTGTAATTCCAAGATCCGATATCATCACATAGCCAATATCATGTCGATGCCATTCCCTTCAAAGATAAAGGGAAGACCTTATTCTTGACTTCATCTCTGGGTAAACCTGCAAGCTTAATCCACAAACTTCATCCACATAGATTAGATGCATATAAGGATGTAGTGTTCCATCTCCTGCATAAGGACTAGCTAGCAGTTTCTCTATCATACACAAAGGAATTTAATAATAAATATTTTCAGTAGGTGCAGTAGGTTGAGGAGCAACTCTTTGTTCTTCCGGTCGGGGTGAAGATACCCTGAACAAGCCCCTCAAAGGATTATTTTCCATAGTGACAAGTGACAATAAATTTCAACACGTAATATAAATGTTTCCTTACCAAATTCCACTCCCCAAAGGTACTTCACTCCCCAGAAACGACACCAGAAAATAGTCCTTTTGATAATTAAGAGTGTCGAACCAAACAAGGAGCAGAAGGAAATGATAAGCGGTTTTCAGCAAGGTATTTTCTGCAAGCACTAAAATTATGGGTAACAGATAGTTTGGTTGTAAGATAATTTGTAACAGGTAACAAGTAACAAGTGTAACAAAGGTGCAGCAAGTTGGCTGCTATGTCTTGAGCTTGCATTGGTTTTCCTTGAAGAGGAAAGGGTGATGCAGCAATAGTAGCGTAAGTATTTCCCTCAGTTTTTGAGAACCAAGGTATCAATCCAGTAGGAGGCTCCTCAAAAGTCCCACACACCTACACAAACAAACAAAAACTCGCAACCAACGCAATAAAGGGGTTGTCAATCCCTTCACGGCCACTTGCGAAAGTGAGATCTGATAGAGATAGTATGATAAGATAAATATATTTTTGGTATTTTATAATATAGATTGGAAAAGTAAAGATGCAAATCAAAGTAGATTGAAAGCTTATATGATAAAAGATAGACCCGGGGGCCATAGGTTTCACTAGTGGCTTCTCTCAAGATAGCATAAGTATTACGATGGGTGAACAAATTACTATAGAGCAATTGATAGAAAAGCGAATATTATGAGATTATCTAGGCATGATTATGTATGTAGGCATCACGTCCGTGACAAGTAGACCGACTCCTACCTGCATCTACTACTATTACTCCACACATCGTCCGCTATCCAGCATGCATCTAGAGTATCAAGTTCATAAGAACAGAGTAACGCATTAAGAAAGATGACATGATGTAGAGGGATAAACTCATGCAATATGATATAAACCCCATCTTTTATCCTCGATGGCAACAATACAATACGTGCCTTGCAACCCCTGTTGTCACTGGGTAAGGACACCGCAAGATTGAACCCAAAGCTAAGCACTTCTCCCATGGCAAGAAAGATCAATCTAGTAGGCCAAACCAAACTGATAATTCGAAGAGACTTGCAAAGATAACTCAATCATACATAAAAGAATTCAGAGGAAATTCAAATATTTCTCATAGATAAACTTGATCATAAACCCACAATTCATCGGATCTCGACAAACACACCACAAAAAGCGTTACATCGAATAGATCTCCACAAGAGAGGGGGAGAACATGGTGTTTAGATCCAAAAAGAGAGAAGAAGCCATCTAGCTAATAACTATGGACCCGAAGGTATGTGGTAAACTACTCACAACTCATCGGAAGGGCTATGGTGTTGATGTAGAATCCCTCCATGGTCGATGTTGGTGTCAAAACCGGTGGATCTCGGGTAGGGGGTCCCGATCTGTGCGTCTTAGGCTAATGGTAAGAGGAGGCAAGGGACACAATGTTTACCCAGGTTCGGGCCCTCTCGACGGAGGTAAAACCCTACTTCCTACTTGATTGATATTGATGATATGAGTAGTACAAGAGTTGATCTACCACGAGATCGTAGAAGCTAAACCCTAGAAGCTAGCCTATGATGATTATGATTGTGATCGTCCCTCTAAGGACTAAACTCTTTGGTTTATATAGAGACCAAAGAGGGCTAGGGTTTACATGGAGTCGGTTACAAGGAAGAAAATATAATATCCGGTTCACCAAGCTTGTCTTCCACGCAAAGTAGAGTCCCATCCGGACACGGGATGGAGTCTTGAGTCTTGTATCTTCACTCTCCAACAGTCCGGACAAAGTATATAGTCCGGCTGTCCAGATACCCCCCAATCCAGGACTCCCTCAGTAGCCCCTTAACCAGGCTTCAATGATGATGAGTCCGGCGCGCAGTCTTGTCTTCGGCATTGCAAGGCGGGTTCCATCTCCGAATACTCCAAAGTAATTATCGAACACTTAGACTGTGTCCGGATCTGCAAGATGATCTTCACATACCACCGTAGAGAGGATGATATTTAACAAAATATAACCTGCTGAGAACTTTAGACAAAGTGACACGACACTACAGTCGGGTCATTATTCGAACCGTTTTTCCATAACCAGCCGTAGCGCATATTGCGAGGCGGTTTCCTTGGCACGTCTTGTCACAGCAGAGATCATGTCCCCTTATTACGGGATTTCCATCAATACGGGTGTGGGTAACCCAACCGCACAATCAATCGTGGCATTTGGGAAATAAGCGATTCTCAACGGGAAAGTGGGAAGGCGCATCGTCCGTCGCCTCTATAAAGGGATAAGGATTCCCCATTTTCACCCACGCCTTCTTCCTCCTCTACCTATCCATTCCCACACCCTCGAGTTACAGCGCCCTGGTTCACGCCTTCTCCGCACAACCAAACATGTCCGGAGCAGGAGGCAAGTGGGTGGCCTCCACCATGAAGGAGGAGCATATCGCGAGCTCCGGGCGGTCGGGTACTTGGCCGCAGACATTGCGCACCGGCTATCGAACAAGGGGCAGGTCACTCCAACTCCGGAACCCCATGAGAGGGTCATATTTCTCGCCCACTTTATGCGTGGACTGGGATTTCCACTTCATACCTTCGTCCGCGGGCTCATGTTCTATTACGGGCTAGATTTCCATGATCTAGCCCCGAATTTCTTCCTCAACATCTCCACGTTTATCGTCGTGTGCGAGGCTTTCCTCCGTATCAGGCCTCACTTCGGCCTGTGGCTACGAATCTTCTGCGTGAAGTCGAAGATCATGAGCGGCCAGCAAGCGGAGTGCAGAGGCGCCATGGTGGGCAAGATGCCCCATGTCACCTGGCTTTACGGCTCCTTTGCGGAGACCGTGAAAGGATGGCAATCGGGGTGGTTCTACCTCACCGAGCAGCGCGACACCAACTGGGTGGCCGCCCCCGAATTCCGATCCGGAGCCCCCATGCGGCTCACCTCCTGGGAAAGGAAGGGCCTGGCCTGGGGCGAACCTGTAGAGCTGACCGGACTCCAGAACTGCATCAAGAATATGAAGGACAAGAAAATCAAGCTTGTCAACATGGTCCTGGTCATGCTTGTCCGCCGGATCCTTCCGTGCCAAAGACGGGCTTTTAATCTGTGGGAGTTCGTCCCGGCCGAACACCAGATGCTTCAAAAGCTCTATGGCATGATGCACAAAGGCGCCTGGAAGGCGCTGTTCAAGGCCTCCGAAGTACCTCCTCCTATATCCAAGGATCGCGGACTCCACGCTGCCCCCCCCCCCGGTGAGTTTTCTGACTTCCACCGGATTCAGTTCTTACCAATGTATTCATGGGGGAATCTTAAGTCATTGTGTGCATTTGATCAGGAGTATGTGGAGACGGCAGAGCGGATTGACTGTATGGCTCCACTACCAGAAGGCCCGACGGATGTTCTCCTAACAGAGATGCTAGTCCCGGCGCCTTACAAGGCGCCGAAGAAGAAGGTCGAAAAGAAGGCCCCGGGGACCAGGGAAGGTCTCCGGCGTAAAGTTGTACCGGAAGCCTCGTCCGAAGATGATGAGGCACACTCCTCTCCTGAAGGGGAGGAAGAAGAGGAAGAGGACACCCCATCCGGGGAGGATGGGGGGCCTGAGAAGGCGGGCCAGGGGACCGAGAAGGGTCCCCGGCGCAAGGCTGTTATACCCTTGTCGTCTGAAGACGACGAGGCAGATTCCTCCCGCGGAGGCGGGGGGGAAACACGAAGAAACTCTTCCTCCCAGTACTGGGGAGGAGAAGAAGAGGAAAGCTGCCCCAGAGGGGGAGGCTAGGACGCCCAAGAAGGGAAAGGCGTCCCTTCCAGACTACTTCGCCGCTGCCGCCCATAGCGAGGAGGAGTGGCTGCCCACGGGGAAGCCCCTAGTAAGATCGTAAGTATCCGCACTCTTTTATACTTTACTTCGACTTTGCTTCATAGTCTTGTTATAACGCTGAACATATATGCAGTCCGGTCAGGGTCCACCCCGAGGTATCGTCTTCGTATGGGTCCTTGAGTGATTCAGCGATGAACTCGCTCCCGACGGCCACTACTCCTCAGCCTGCGGATGACACGGAGGTGTTGTCCCAAAGGCTCCCAGAGCAGGGGGAGGTGACTCCGGAGACTCCCCAAGGCGGAATTCCAGATGCCGGAAACGCAGGGTACAAGATACCCGCGGATCGTGCCGATGAGAGCCGCAGCAAGCCTGGCTCTCAGGCGGATACTATGCCGGAACCTTTGATGGTTCCGGATGCGGGGAGGCGGCCCCTCGCTAGGGAGGGCAAGCCGTCCGTGCCGATGACTTTCGTTACGCCAGAGGCATCAGATAGTCTGCTGGAAGCGCTTCGTGGCGCTTCCATGGATGAAGAGCACCGTACTCTTATGAGTGCGGTGATTTAGAAGGTTCTGTCTGCCAAGAGCGGACTAACCGAAGCCTGCACCAGCCTCCTGATAGGCTTTGAGGTAAGTAATAAAAATGTGTGAAATTACCACCCGATAGGTAGTAACCCCTGATACTCTGTTTGGTGTTCGGAAAGAAAAGCCAAATAGAGGGTCAATTATAATCCACGGGAGTCTAATAGTAAGTGTGCATGTGAATAAGCAGGTTGTGCCGCTTGCCGCTGCTGTCCGCACAGCCGAGGTCACTGGACTGAAACGGGACCTGGAGCAGGCGCAGGGAGAGCTCGGCCTCATGAAGAGGTAGCTCGAAGAGAACAAAGGTGAGTGATACCCCGTTCGCATATAATGAAGGATAGACAAAATTGGTTATTCTACCGACAAAGCATCATGACTTTGTAGCAGGGGCCTCCACCGAAGTGGCGTCTTTGAAGAAAGCGCTGTCCGAGGCCGAGGACAAGGCGGCTCTGGAGCGCAAGGAGCGCGAGAAGCAAGATGCTAGAGTGGGCGAGGTACAGCAAGAGCTCCAGGAGCTCAGCAAAAAGTTCGAGTCCTTGGTGCATGACCTTAAGATGAAAGAGACTGAGCTTGCGAAGGCCCTTGCGAGTGTCAAAGACGCCAAGGCCGAAGCCGAAAAGGCACAGCAGGAAATCCAGGCGGCCAAGAAGATAGCGGCGGGTAAGACATTCTTTATGCAAAGCTGATGTCTACTACACAATCTTCTTCTTGTAGACGTTGTTGGGCCTACAAGTGCATAGGTTTGTAGGACAGTAGCAAATTTCCCTCAAGTGGATGACCTAAGGTTTATCAATCTGTAGGAGGTGTAGGATGAAGATGGTCTCTCTCGAACAACCCTGCAACCAAATAACAAAGAGTCTCTTGTGTCCCCAACACACCTGAGGGAGTCCTGGATTAGGGGGTGTCCGGATAGCCGAACTATCACCGTTGGCCGGACTCCTGGACTATGAAGATACAAGATTGAAGACTTCGTCCCGTGTCCGGATGGGACTTTCCTTGGCGTGGAACGCAAGCTTGGAGATACGGATATGTAGATCTCCTACCATTGTAACCGACTCTGTGTAACCCTAACCCTCTCCGGTGTCTATATAAACCGGAGGGTTTTAGTCTGTAGGACGAACAACAATCATACCATAGGCTAGCTTCTAGGGTTTAGCCTCTTTGATCTCGTGGTAGATCTACTCTTGTACTACCCATATCATCAATATTAATCAAGCAGGAGTAGGGTTTTACCTCCATCGAGAGGGCTCGAACCTGGGTAAAAACATCGTGTCCCTTGTCTCCTGTTACCATCCGCCTAGAGGCGCAGTCCGGGACCCCCTACCCGAGATCCGCCGGTTTTGACACCGACATTGGTGCTTTCATTGAGAGTTCCTCTGTGCCGTCATCTTTAGGTCCGATGGCTCCTTCGATCATCAACAACGACGCGGTCCAGGGTGAGACTTTTCTCCCCGGACAGATCTTCGTATTCGGCGGCTTTGCACTACGGGCCAATTCACTTGGCCATCTGGAGCAGATCGAAAGCTACGCCCCTGGCCATCAGGTCAGATTTGGGAGTTTGAACTACACGGCTGACATCCGCGGAGACTTGATCTTCGACGAATTCGAGCCACAGCCAAGCGCGCCGCACTGTCTCGATGGGTATGATCTAGCTCTGCCACCGAGCAGTGCCCTGGAGGCCGCACCAGCGTCCGCTCTGACCCTTAGCTCGGAGCCGACTTCGCCGATCGAGGACGAGTGGTTGGAAACCGCCTCGGGGGCTACAATCTCTACGGCGATTGAGCCGAACACCATCCCTGTCCTTTGCAAAGCCCGTGACTCCGAGATGCCGGACTCCAAACCTCTCGCGCCCCTGCCAATCAAATCCGATTGGGCGCCGGTTATGGAGTTCACCGCCGCGGACATCTTTCAGCACTCGCCCCTTGGCGACATCCTGAATTCACTAAAGTCTCTCTCTTTATTAGGAGAGCCCTAGCCGGACTATGGTCAGAAAGGTTGGGATGCGGACGACGAAGAAATTCAACACCCACCCACCACCCACTTCATAGCCACTGTCGAAAGTTTAAACGACATGCTCAATTTCGACTCCGAAGACATCGACGGTATGGATGACGATGTAGGAGATAACCACGAACCAGCACCTACAGGGTACTGGACAGCCACCCCATCTCACGATGTATACATAGTGGATACACCTAAAGGAAGTGACGACGAGGAACAATGGGACGCTGCGAAGGATAAATCCCTCAAAAAGCAGTCAAGAAGGCGACGAAAGCGCCGCACAAAGTCCCGCCTCGACAAAGACGGCGGCCATACAGACCCAGCCATAGAGCAGGTCGCACCGGTGGACGACGAACATGCCATTGAACAACCGTCCGAATAGGACAACTTGGATAAACAATCCGTCCCCGGCGAAGATAACAGTCCGGATGATCTCGCACCGGACAAGTTGTTGGAGCAGAAGAACCTCCACAAAAGGCTCGTCGTCACTGCACGTAGCCTGAAAAAGCAGAAGTGGAAGTTCAAAACAGCGGAAGATACACTCGGAATCAGATGGAGCAAAGTACTCAACACCGCAGACAAATACGGCGACAGTCGCCAAACAAAGAGCTACCCGAAGCGCAAACTACTGCCTGAATTCGATGAGGAGGCCTTAGAGCCCCCGCAATCAAAGAACAAACAGGCCGCCCGGTCGAATGGACGACCACATGACAAGCATAGAGCGGCAAGTGGCACCGCACACAAGCCGGCACGTGATCCGCATAAGGATTCGTATCAAAAGGATGGCCCGGTTAGGTCCATCTACGGGCCAAGAAAGCAAGCTCCTCTAAGCAATGCAACACGCCAAATACCCGGACATCACGGCACACCCAAATATAGGGGAGCCGCACACCCCCTATGTTTCACCGATGAGGCGCTGGATCACGAATTCCCAGCGGGATTTAAACCCGTAAATATAGAGGCATACGACGGAACAACAGACCCTGGAGTCTGGATTGAGGATTACATCCTCCACATACACATGGCTAGAGGAGAAGATCTCCACGCCATAAAATACTTACCCCTCAAGCTCAAAGGGCCAGCACGGCACTGGCTTAAAAGCCTCCCTGAAAATACCATTGGAAGTTGGGAGGAGCTCGAGGATGCTTTTCGGGAAAATCTTCAAGGGACTTATGTCCGCCCTCCGGATGTAGACGATTTAAGTCACATAACTCAACAAACCGGAGAGTCAGCCCGCAAATTCTGGAACAGGTTCCTCACCAAAAAGAACCAAATAGTCGACTGTCCGGACGCCGAAGCCTTAGCAGCTTCCAAACATAACGTTCGAGACGAATGGCTTGTCAGGCACCTTGGCCAGGAAAAGCCAAGAACAATGGCCGCACTAACAAGCCTCATGACCCGCTTTTGCACGGGAGAGGATAGTTGGCTGGCAAGATGTAGTACCAGCGACCCAAGTACATCCGAAGTCAAAGATGGAAACGGGAAACCACGACATAGCAAGGACCAGCGCCGGACAAGGGGAAACAGCCCGAAGAGCACGGCAGTCAACGCCGGATTCAAAAGCTCTCGGCAGAATCATAAAAAACTACCCCTCAAGGATAACAGCCACGAGCTATCCAACTTAAACAAAATCTTGGACAAAATATGCCAAATCCATAGTACCCCCGGGAAGCCTGCAAACCATACCCACAGAGATTGTTGGGTCTTCAAGCAGTCCGGCAAACTCAATGCCGAACACAAGGGGCTCGACACACCAAGCGAGGACGAAGACGAACCCCACAAGCAGAGCACCAGAAAACAAAAGAATTTCCCACAAGAAGTCAAAATAGTAAACTCACTTCAAGTGACAAAAGGGAAAATCAGAGCGGCGCCCATAGAAATACACGCCGCACGGCCTATCCCAACGGAGTCCCGACATTGGTTGTCAAAACCAATCACCTTTGGTCATCAGGATTACTCCGGAAGTATCCGGAACGCAGGATGGACTGCCCTGATATTAGATCCTATAATCGACGGACTCCAATTCACAGAAGTCCTAATGGACGGCGGTAGTGATCTAAACCTGCTATATCAGGACACAATCCGCAAAATGGGGATAGACCCAACCAAAATTTGCCACAGCGACACCTCCTTCAAGGGGGTAGTGCCAGGCCTATATGCCCATTGTACAGGCTCCCTACTGCTAGAAGTTGTGTTCGGCTCATCCGACAACTTCCGCCGTGAAAAGTTAACCTTCCATATCACCCCACTCAAAAGTAGCTATCAAGCACTATTGGGACGTGAAGCTTTCGCCCGCTTTAACGCAATACTGCATTATGCATCTCTTACACTTAAAATGCCCGGTCCACGCGGCATCATCTCATTAAAGGGAAGTATCAAGTGTTACTCGAGCACGGAAGAACATGAGACTGCCTGGACAGTCACACACTCATCCGGCTCCGCTAAAACCAAGCACCTGAACAGGTCATTTGGACCCCGGACACGGCTAGACGAGTTCGGCGTAAACATATAAAGGCCTACTAGCCGCACATCCCCGTACAAGGGGCTGCATGCATATGAACACCGTGCTACACCCGTCCAGGATACGACACAACGGAGACACAGGCGCAGACGTGCAGTAGGGACCCGTTGCAAGGATTCTTTCCAGATTAAGACCCTGCGTAAACCTTTTTTACTGTCTCTTGTTGATACACATCCCCCGGTTTCTTGCTATAACCGAGGAGGAGGCTGGCGTTTTGGTATCGGCCATGTCAGAAATTTTTGCGCGTACCTGGACACCAGGGGCTTAGGGCATTGTTCTGCCCGTTTCCGTAAAGACCGAATACCTTAGGGAGTGTTGGGCGTCTCGAGTTAGGCCTTATATGCATCAGCTCCGAATCATGTCTTTGGTCAAATGTTGGGTTTGCCCGGCTCCTGTGTTGTGCTGCCTTACGTTCCGTTCTATCGGCTAACGCGGCACCAGGAGAACTACTGCGATTGTGCCCCGGTTCGGCCTGGTGAGCACCTCAATAGAGAAAGCCGAAAACTGACTATCATGATATAGCATGAGACTGGTCAACCACTCGATGACCCACCGGAATGTTTAGAATTCCTTCGCATTAACGAAGGACCGTTTCCCGGTCAGGCACATACGCGCCCCGAATTCGGGAGAACACGGTGCCCCTAGGGGCTATATAGTAGCCCCACCATCGAACTCTTATGGCTAAGTGAAAGTGATAAAGCATTATAGTTCGGTTGCCTAGTTTGCTACACTATGACCTCCTTTACAGGACCAAGACGTTGGATTAAGTGTGAAAATGCGCCTTTTTTGCAAACACCCCCGCACTATGTGCGTGGGGGCTGAAGCCGAAGATTGCCATCTTTCAGGTTATATACACATATACATTAACGGCCGCACAGGAGGTACTTTAATACTTGAACGCACAAGTATAAAAAGCCCTTATATTATATTGAAACATTGTTTCACAAATCATACATGTCATTAGAACATAATATCCTTCGAGCACTGTGTGTCTATTAAACGAGCGCCCTGCAGGACTTCCTCAAAATAGTGCTCGGCAGGTACTCGGCTTCTGTCTGAATCCTGGGATGCAACGTCGGTGGCCTTCATCTCTGCCTAGTATGTCTTGACATGGGCAAGAGCCATCCATGCACCCTCTATGCATGCTGACCGCTTCATTGCACCAATATGCGGCACCACACCAAGGAACTGCTGCACCAAGCCAAAATAACTCTTCGGCTCGGGCCTGTTCGGACACAGATGAGTCATGACATCCTTCATGGCAAGTCCAGACAACCTATTTAGCTCAGCCCATTCGGCCAAACGATCGGTCAATGGAAGCGGACGCTCTGGACTATGGAACTGCGACCAAAAAAGCTCTTCCATTCCGTGATCCTTTTGGCCTTGGAAGTGTTCGGCCGCGTCTGCGGCACTCGCCGCCAAGTCCAGATAAGCATCCTCCGCACCCACAGCTGGCCTAACTAAGCATACTTGGGATCCGTGAATTTCCTCTGCAGCATTAAAGGCTTTCCAGCCGCAATATCTTCGGCTTGACGTAGCTCCACTTTCATAGCTCTCATTGCAGAGCGAGCATCCTTGGCCTCAGTGGCGGCCTTTTTCAGGTCCTCTTGTTCTGCTCGACCTTCTTTTTCAAGAAGCTCGCAACCGTCGGTAGCATTCTTCAACTTTACGGCCATCTCGGCCATTTCTTTCTTGCTTCGGCAGTGAGCAGCCTGTTCGGCTCTCAGCTCTTCGGCCGCTTTTAAGGCAGCCGCGTCACTTTTTCGGGCTTGCTCCTTGGCTAGGGCGAGTTCCGCCCGAAGGTTCTCCATGGCAGCGGCACCATCTGCGTCAAGCATACATGTTGTAAGGCACAGACATTAAGCTACCTTACCGGGTGTCCGCGGAGAAGTTGCATACCTTGTGACTCGTCTATCCGCTTATTGACAAGCGTGATGTCAGAATCCGCCACGTCAAGTTGCCGCTTTAGTTCGGCAAATTCATCAGTCCGTCTTGCCACCGGACGCTTCGCCACCTACATAGGAAGAGCGCATATTATACCTGGGATTATGATCCTTGGCGCGCTATCATTTTTGACAACGCACCGAGTCTCAGGGGCTACTATCTATACAGGGCGCATTCTATATGCAAAATTGTTAGAAGGTACATCATTTTGCGCACCTCAAAACTCGTTAGTAAACTTATGACGGCTTCATGCAATCCGCTTTCAGCGGATGAAATCCTTTCAATCACCGTACCCATTAGTGCACGGTGATCTTCTGAGATAGACGCTCGCCCGAGCAGATCTTTCAGCTCCTCCGACCGCACACCAGTCGGTGCCGGACTCGTCCGATGGCCTTTTTCGAAGGCCGGACGCGGAGGGCTTTGAGGGAACATACGACTGCCTTCGGGCCCCACCGGATTCAGAGAAACCCTCCGTGACGACACCTCAGGGTCGTCCGCCTCGCATGACGGTACGACAGGCAGAGGCGTTTCGCTCTCCATCATCTCCAGATCAAGATCCCCTAAAGACGAGCTCTACTGAGAAGGGCTAAGATCCGAACTACAAGGAAAATTTTCGGTTATCTTTAGAAATAAAACAGGGATGTCTTTCATTTTAAGAAAATGCCCCTCTTTACTTACGGCTCGCTGGAGGGCTGATCTCCTTGGGGAAATAGTGCGGCCGGGGCATCTCCCGGCGCAGGACCCTCTGGCGAAGATTTCTTCCCCCGCTTCGAGGCCTTGGTCTCCGGATCTTCAGAAGCGGTCCTCTTCTCCCCTTGGAGGGAGGGATTCTTGATCCTTCCTTTCTTGATAAACTCCTTCACGGAGGCAGTAGCTCCCCTGTTCCCCCCTTCGCCTTCTTCAAAAGGCGCAGCCTCTAGCATCTTGGTTAACACAGGATCCGGCGTGGTCTCAGGGAGGGGGGGGCGGACACTGGATCAGTTTTTCTTTTGCTATCCACTCCTGTTCAAGGGACGGCTCTTTTAAAGGCAAGTTTATGATAGATATACGGATAGCATGTCCGGGTACAGGACTACTTACTTGAGTATCCCGGCGATTGCAGCTCAGACCTGTGTCCTCGGTCAAGTCTGGACACATTGCTTGTGATCCGAAGAACAGTTGATACATCTCCACGGGCGTTGCGCCCGTAAGATGTTGGAGAGCTCGTGGTCCCTCCGGATTTAACTCCCACAGGCGGAGGGGGCGACGTTTGCAGTGCAGGGTGCGACGAATCAGCATGACCTGCACTACAACGACCAGATCGATCTCTCTCTAGGAGATCTCGAATACGGCCCTGCAACAAGGGCACGTCCTTGGACGGCCCCCAGTCGAGCCCTTTATTGACCCATGACGCCAGCCGCGGCGGAGGACCCGAGCGAAAGGCAGGTGGTGCCACCCATTTGGTGCCCCTGGGAGCTGTGGTATAAAACCACTCTTGTTGCCACACACTGAGCTCCTCTTGAAAAGATCCCTCGGGCCATGGAGCCTCAACATTCTTGCTTATAACAGCCCCTCCGCCCTCTGCCTGCTGCCCCTTGATCATCTTCGGTTCCACTTTGAAGGTTTTGAGCCACAATCCAAAGTGAGGGGTAATGCGGAGGAAGGGTTCACATACGACAATGAACGATGAGATGTGGAGGATGGACTCCGGATCCAAGTCATGAAATTCCAGCCCATAATAAAACATGAGCCCCCTCACGAAGGGGTCCGTCGGGAAGCCTAACCCCCAAAGGAAGTGAGACACGAACACCACGCTCTCACCAGGCTTAGGAGTGGGAATAACCTGCCCTTGGGCAGGCAGCCTGTGCGAAATTTCGCCGGTTAGATACCGGGCGTCTCTCAGCTTTAGCACGTCTTCTTCCGTGACGGAGGAAGGCATCCACCGGCCTTGCAGGTCGGAGTTGGACATCCTCGGAGGTCTGAAGCGCCTGAATCTAGAGCTTTGGGTGTTGGAACTTGAGGCGAGGGGTGGATTCGATTGAGATTGAAAGAAAGGAGCGGGCCTTGGTCTCGTTACAAAGAGGTTGAATACCAAGAGCCCCCCCCCCCTTGACTGTTCGGGACTCGCCTTTGATAGAGGAGGCACGCCAACGGGCACGACTGGGTTACCCACACCTGTATTAATGAGAATCGCGGAATAAGGGGACACGATCTCTACTTTGACAAGACGTGCCAAAGAAACCGCCTCGCTAAACACGCTGAGGAGGGACAGTAAAAATGATTCCAATAAAGGCTTGGCCGTGGTGTGACGTCACGCCGCAGAATACGTCAGCAGATTGAATTTGTGTAAAGAATATTCTCTCTACGGTGGTATGTGGAACTTATTTTGCAGAGCCGGCACTATCCTTGTGTTAAAAATCTTCTATGAAGTATTCGGAGAAGGAACCTGCCTTGCAATGCCGAAGACAATATGCGCGCTGGACTCGTCGTCATTGAAGCCTGGTTCAGGGGCTACTAAGGGAGTCCTGGATTAGGGGGTGTCCGGATAGCCGAACTATCACTGTTGGCCGGACTCCTGGACTATGAAGATACAAGATTGAAGACTTCGTCCCGTGTCCGGATGGGACTTTCCTTGGCGTGGAAGGCAAGCTTGGCGATACGGATATGTAGACCTCCTACCATTGTAACCGACTCTGTGTAACCCTAACCCTCTCCGGTGTCTATATAAACCGGAGGTTTTAGTCCGTAGGACGAACAACAATCATACCATAGGCTAGCTTCTAGGGTTTAGCCTGTTTGATCTCGTGGTAGATCTACTCTTGTACTACCCATATCATCAATATTAATCAAGCAGGAGTAGGGTTTTACCTCCATCGAGAGGGCCCAAACCTGGGTAAAAACATCGTGTCCCTTGTCTCCTGTTACCATCCGCCTAGACACACAGTCCAGGACCCCCTACCCGAGATCCGCCGGTTTTGACACCGACAACACCCAATACAATGGTAAATTGTATAGGTGCACTAGTTCGGCGAAGAGATGGTGATACAAGTGCAAAATAGATATTAGATATAGGTTTTTGTAATCTGAAAATATAAAAACAGCAAGATAACAAGTGGTAAAAGTGAGCGTAAACGGTATTGCAATGATAGGAAACAAGGCCTAGGGTTCATACTTTCACTAGTGTAAGTTCTCTCAACAATAATAACATATATAGATAATATAACAAGCCCTCAACATGCAACATAGAGTCACTCCAAAGCCACTAATAGCGGAGAACAAACGTAGAGATTATGGCAGGGTACGAAACCACCTCAAAGTTATTCTTTTGGATCGATCTATAAAAGAGTTCGTACTAGAATAACACCTTAAGACACAAATCAACCAAAACCCTAATGTCACCTAGATACTCCATTGTCACCTCAAGTATCCGTGGGCATGATTATATGATATGCATCACACAATCTCAGATTCATCCAACCAACATAGAAGTACTTCAAAAAGTGCCCCAAAGTTTCTACCGGAGAGTCAAGAACGTGTGCCAACCCCTATGCATAGGTTCCCAATGTCACGAGACCCGCAAGTTGATCACCAAAACATACATCAAGTGGCACATGATATCCCATTGTCACCACAGATAATCACGGCAAGACATACATCAAGTGTTCTCATAAAGACTCAATCCGATAAGAAAACTTCAAAGGGGAAACTCAATTCATCATAAGAGAGTAGAGGGGGAGAAACATCATAAGATCCAACTACAATAGCAAAGCTCGGGATACATCAAGATCGTGCCATAGAGGAACACGAGAGAGAACACGAGAGAGAGAGAGAGAGAGAGAGAGAGAGAGATCATACACATAACTACTGGTACATACCATCAGCCCCAAGGGTGAACTACTCCCTCCTCATCATGGATAGAGCCGGGATGATGAAGATGGCCTCCGGTGATGGGATCCCCCTCCGGCAGGGTGCCGGAACAGGGTCCCGATTGGTTTTTGGTGGCTACAGAGGCTTGCGGCGGCGGAACTCCCGATCTATCTTCTGTTCTGGAAGTTTTTGGGTATATTGGTATATATAGGAGGAAGAAATACGTCAGGGGATCCACGAGGGCCCCACGAGGGTGGAGGGCGCGCCCAAGGGGGGTGGGCGCGCCCCCCTACCTCGTGCCTTCCTTGTTTCTTTCTTGACGTGGACTCCAAGTCTCCCGGGTTGCTTTCCTTCCAAAAATAACTTCTCCAGTTGATTTCGTTCTGTTTTGACTCCGTCTGATATTCCTTTTCCTCGAAACACTGAAATAGGCATAAAACATCAAATCTGGGTTGGGCCTCCGGTTAATAGGTTAGTCCCAAAAATAATATAAAAGTGGATAATAAAGCCCAATATTGCCTAAAACAGTAGATAAAGTAGCATGGAGCAATCAAAAATTATAGATAGTTGGAGACGTATCAAACATCCCCAAGCTTAATTCCTGCTCATCCTCGAGTAGGTAAATGATAAAAAAGAATTTTTTATGCGGAATGATACTTTGGCATAATTTCAATGTAAATCTTCTTAGTTGTGATATGAATATTCAGATCCGAAAGATTCAAGACAAACGTTCATATTGACATAAAAATAATAATACTTCAAGCATACAAATCAAAGCGATCATGTCTTCTCAAAATAACATGGCAAAAGAAAGTTCATACCTACAAAATCATATAGTCAGGCTATGCTTCATTTTCGTCACACAAAGATGTTCCCAACTTCTATACCCCCGATGACAAGCCAAGCAATTGTTTCATACTTAAATAATCTCAAACTTTTTCAACCTTCACGCAGTACATGAGCGTGAGCCATGGATATAGCACTATGGGTGGAATAGAATATGATGATGGGGATTGTGTGGAGAAGACAAAAAAGGAGAAAGTCTCACATTGACGAGGCTAATCAATGAGCTATGGAGATGCCCATCAATTGATGTCAACATGAGGAGTAGGGATTGCCATGCAACGGATGCACTAGAGCTATGAATGCTCAACAAAAGAAAACTAGTGGGTGTGCATCCAACTTGCTTGCTCATGAATACCTAGGGCATTTGAGGAAGCCCATCGTAGGAATATACAAGCCAAGTTCTATAATGAAAAATTCCCACTAGTATAAAAAAGACAACTTATGAGACGCACTACATGAAGAACAAGGTGATACTTTGAAGCACAATATATGAGACTCACTACATGAAGAACAAGGTGCTACTTTGAAGCACAAGTGTGGAAAAAGAGATAGTAGCATTGCCCTTTTTATTTTCTTTTTTTGGGGCCTTTCTTTTTTTTGGCCTTTCTCTTTTTTTAATTTTTTTGGGCAATGCTCTAATAATGATGATCATCACACTTCTATTGATTACAACATAAGGATTACAACTCGAAACTTAGAACAAGATATGACTCTATATGAATGCCTCCGGCGGTGTACCGGGATGGTGCAATGAATCAAGAGTGACATGTATGAAAAATAATGCATGGTGGCTTTGCCACAAATACGATGTCAACTACAAGATCATGCAATGGCAATATGACAAAAGTAATGTATGTCAAGATGATGATGGTGGAAGTTGCATGGCAATATATCTCGGAATGGCTATGGAAATGCCATAATAGGTAGGTATGGTGGCTGTTTTGAGGAAGATATAAGGAGGTCTATGTGTGATAGAGCGTATCGTATCATGGGGTTTGGATGCACCAGCGAAGTTTGCACCAACTCTCAAGGTGAGAAAGGGCAATGCACGGTACCGAAGAGGCTAGCAAAGGCGGAAAGGTGAGAGTGTGTATAATCCATGGACTCAACATTAGTCAAAAGAACTCATATACTTATTGCAAAAATTTAGAAGTCATCAAAAACCAAGTACTACGCGCATGCTCCTAGGGGGATAGATTGGTAGGAAAAGACCATCGCTCGTCCCCGACCGCCACTCATAAGGATGCACAATCCAGGTACACTTCATGTTTCAAATTTGTTACATAACTTTAACCATGCGTGCATGCTACGGGACTTGCAAGCTTCAACACAAGTATTTCTTCAATTCATAATCACCCAACTAGCACGACTCTGATATTATCACCTCCATATCTCAAAACAATTATCAAGCATCAAACTTATCTTAGTATTCAATTCACTCAAAAGAAAGTTTCATATATCTTGAATACCAAGTATATTAACATTAAGCAAACTACCATGCTATTAATGACTCTCAAAATAATATAAGTGAAGCATGAGAGTTCATCTATTTCTTCAAAACAAATCCACCACCATGCTCTTAAAAGATATAAGTGAAGCACTAGAGCAAAAATTATCAAGCTCAAAAGATATAAGTGAAGCACATAGAGTATTCTAACAAATTCCAAATCATGTATTGCTCTCTATCATTAAAGAATTTCAGATCTTGATACCTTGTTCAAACATCAAGCAAAGCTAAGGAAAACTACAATGGAAGGATAGCACAACTCATGTGAAGAAGCAAAAACTTAGGCTCAACCGATACTAACCGATAGTTGTTGAAGAAGAAAGGTTGGATGCCTACCGGGGCATCCCCAAGATTAGATGCTTGAGACTTCTTGAAATATTATCTTGGGGTTCCTTGGGCATCCCCAAGCTTGAACTTTTGTGTCTCCTTAATTCCTCTCATATCATGGTTTCTCTTTTTATCAAAAGCTTCATTCACAACAAACTCAACAAGAACTCGTGAGATAGGTTAGTATAAACCAATGCAAAACCTTATCATTTTCTACTGTAACAAATCACTAACATTATTATTCAACATTGCATACTAAATGCCTCTGTATATCTAATACTCCTATCATCAAATAGAATCATTAAACAAGCAAACATATGCAGACAATGCAACCATAACAGCAATCTGTCAAAACAGTACAGTCTGTAAAGAATGCAAGAGTATCCATACTTCCCTAACTCCAAAAATTATGAACTAAAGTTCCCACTGTAATAAATTTATCAGATCTCAATATGCAAAAAGATTCAACGTTAGACCATGCTCTGAATTTTCTAGGGAATTTTTGCAACAGCGGTAAACTTTCTGTTTTCAAACAGCAACATGCAAACTAGCAAAATAAGCATGGCAAAGGCTATCCTTGACTTTTTTATTGAAACTAAAGATGCAAAACAGTAATCTAAGTAACATCAAGCAAAAACTAACAAAATAAAATGACGCTCCAAGCAAAACACATATCATGTGGTGAATAAAAATATAGCTCCAAGTAAAGTTACCGATGAACGAAGACGAAAGAGGGGATGCCTTCCGGGGCATCCCCAAGCTTAGTTGCTTGGTTGTCCTTGAATATTACTTTGGGGTGCCTTGGGAATCCCCAAGCTTAGGCTCTTGCCACTCCTTATTCCATAGTCCATCGAATCTTTACCCAAAACTTGAAAACTTCAACCACACAAAACTCAAAACAGAACTCGTAAGCTCTGTTAGTATAAGAAAATAAAACCACCACTTAGGTACTGTAATGAACTCATTATAAATTCATATTGGTGTAATATCTACTATACTCCAGCTTATCTATGGTTCATACCACTTAATACTAGCCATAGATGCATCAAAATAAGCAAACAACACAATGAAAACAGAATCTGTCAAAAACAGAATAGTCTGTAGTAATCTGTAACAAACGTATACTTCTGGAACCCCAAAAATTATGAAATAAATTGCTGCACCTGAGAAATTTGTCTATTAATCATCTGCAAAAATAATCAACCTAAAAGCACTCTCCAGTAAAAAGTGGCAGCTAAACTCGTGAGCGCTAAAGTTTCTGTTTTTCACAGAAGATCACATAAACTTCACCCAAGTCTTCCCAAAGGTTCTACTTGGCACTTTATTGAAACAAAACCTATAAAACATGATTACTACAGTAGAATAATCATGTGGACACACAAAAACAGTAAGGATAAATATTGGGTTGTCTCCCAACAAGAGCTTTTCTTTAATGCCTTTTAGCTAGGCATGATGATGACAATGATGCTCACAAAAAAGATAAGAATTGAAACATAACGGGAGCATCATGAAGCATATGAGTAGCACTTTTAAGTCTAACCCACTTCCTATGCATATGGATTTTGTGAGCAAACAACTTATGGGAACAATAATCCACTAGCATAGGATGGCACAACAAGCATAGCTTCAAGAATTTAAGCACATAGAGAGGAAACTTGACATTATTACAATTCCTACAAGCATATGTCCCTCCCTCATAATAACTTTTAGTAGCATCATGAATGAATTCAAAAATATAACCAGCACCTAAAGCATTCCTTTCATGATCTACTAGCATAGAAAATTTACTACTCTCCACATAAGCAAACTTCTTCTTTATAGCATACGTATCATCACAATAATCATCATAGATAGGAGGCATGCTTTCATCATAGTAAATTTTCTCATCAAAGCTTGGGGGAGAAAAAATATCATCTTCATCAAACATAGCTTCCCCAAGCTTGTGGCTTTGCATATCATTAGCATCATGGATATTCAAGGAATTCATACTAACAACATTGCAATCATGCTCATCATTCAAAGATTTAGTGCCAAACAATTTAGATATTTCTTCTTCTAGCAATTGAGCACAATTATCCTTTCCATCATACTCACGAAAGATATTAAAAAGGTGAAGCGTATGAGACAAACTCAACTCCATTTTTTTAGTTTTCTTTTATAAAATAAACTAGTGCTAAAACAATAAACAAAAAGATTCGATTGCAAGATCTAAAGATATACCTTCAAGCGCTAACCTCCCCGGCAACGGCGCCAGAAAAGAGCTTAGTTGACGGGGTGTGAGTGAGTGCCCTTTACCTTTGCCTCCCCGGCAATGGCGCCAGAAAAGAGCTTGATGTCTACTACACAACCTTCTTCTTGTAGACGTTGTTGGGCCTGCAAGTGCATAGGTTTGTAGGACAATAGCAAATTTCCCTCAAGTGGATGACCTAAGGTTTATCAATCCGTAGGAGGCGTAGGATGAAGATGGTCTCTCTCAAACAACCCTGCAACCAAATAACAAAGAGTCTCTTGTGTCCCCAACACACCCAATACAAAGGTAAATTGTATAGGTGCACTAGTTCGGCGAAGAGATGGTGATACAAGTGCAAAATAGATAGTAGATATAGGTTTTTGTAATCTGAAAATATAAAAACAGCAAGGTAACAAGTGGTAAAAGTGAGCGTAAACGGTATTGCAATGATAGGAAACAAGGCCTAGGGTTCATACTTTCACTAGTGTAAGTTCTCTCAACAATAATAACATAGATAGATAATATAACAAGCCCTCAACATGCAACATAGAGTCACTCCAAAGCCACTAATAGCGGAGAACAAACGTAGAGATTATGGTAGGGTACGAAACCACCTCAAAGTTATTCTTTTGGATCGATCTATAAAAGAGTTCGTACTAGAATAACACCTTAAGACACAAATCAACCAAAACCCTAATGTCACCTAGATACTCCATTGTCACCTCAAGTATCCGTGGGCATGATTATACGATATGCATCACACAATCTCAGATTCATCCAACCAACATAAAAGTACTTCAAAAGTGCCCCAAAGTTTCTACCGGAGAGTCAAGAACGTGTGCCAACCCCTATGCATAGGTTCCCAATGTCACGAAACCCGCAAGTTGATCACCAAAACATACATCAAGTGGCACATGATATCCCATTGTCACCACAGATAATCACGGCAAGACATACATCAAGTGTTCTTATAAAGACTCAATCCGATAAGAAAACTTCAAAGGGGAAACTCAATTCATCACAAGAGAGTAGAGGGGGAGAAGTATCATAAGGCTGTCAGGACCCTGACTCAATGCCACATTGATCTAGCATGTAACACCTCATATCACTTTGCGGCCTCACGCACGGTATCCCCACAAGTGTCGCCTTACCTTTGCCCGGGACCGTTTGCGTCTTTTGGCACACGTATATGATAGTGTCGCTAGCATCCATATGATAAGGAGCCCGAGCTGACATGGCTAGTCGTAAACCCAAAGTGGCACAAACTTATAGGGACAGGCATCCATGACCCGACATCGAACGTGTCGGTCATCAGCGAGTGAATCCAGGCTGTAGCACTGGGCTAGCAGGACTCCGGTGAACCGGGCTGTAGCGGGCTAACAGGACTTCGGTATTCATCGCGTGACATTTCCCCGAAGGAACAGACACAAGAACGAAGAAGGACACATGCCGGCCATCCTAAGCGTTCTGGAGCAGTAGCAGGCTACCATGGCTTAGTGGAAACACTAGGAGACATTTCCCGGCAAGAGAGGCTACTAAGGATAAACAACTAGATAGTCAGATCCCACACATACCAAGCATTTCAATAACATACACACAATATGCTCGATATGTGCAAATACAACATGGCATCACAACATGACTCTACAACTCAAGTATTTATTCAATAGGCTCCGAGGAGCGAGATATTACAAACATGGGTCTCATGACCCAGCATTCAGAGCACACAAGTCAAGCACAAGCGGAAGCTTAACATGTCTGAATACAGACATCTACAAATGAAAAAGGCTGAGAAGCCTGACTATCTACCAGATCCTGCCGAGGGCACAAGATCGTAGCTGAGGTAACAAGCTAAACGTCGAAGTCCACGCGGTACTACTAGCGAGACTGAAGTCTCTCTGCAAAAACATAAATTAAGCAACGTGAGTACAAATGTACCCAGCAAGACTTACATCAGATCTAACTACATATGCATCATTATCAACAAGGGGATGGTGGGGTTTAACTACAGCAAGCCAGCTTTGACTCAGTGGCTATCCTGAACTATGACTGCAAGTAACTCTTTTGAGGTGGCGCACACGAGTCCACATATTCACCATATCAACACACCACTATGGATCCGCTCCCGTCTCCCTACAAGAACGCCATCCATAGCACTCACGCTAATCTTGCATATTTTAGAGTATCCACTTTCACTTGTCTATGAACTGTATAGGCAACCCAGAAGTCCTTTACCACAGACACGGCTATTCGAATAGATCATATTAACCCTGCAGGGGTGTACTTCTTCACACACGCTCTCACCACTTACCGCCGTTTACACGACATGTACTCGGCAACCTTCAAGCGGAAGCCCAGCGAGGGTGTCAGCCACGACCTGACTAACCACACAAGTCTCTCATCCAGGTTTATCGCCTATTCGGGTTCCATCCGCAAGGAGATCCGGCCGGGGTGTCGCTCACGGCCCCAAATGATGTGTGTAGGGTTCCCAAGCCCACCATCCGGGTGCTACTTGGTACACCGGGCCACTGTGCCTAGTCTGTCCCAAGCCCACCTGTACTGGGTGCCACTTGGTAGACTACTAACACTACCTACAAACACCAGAAACTAGTTGCAACTCCTGGACAGAGATCAAGTTGATTAATACGTCGAGAGAGCTTGGAGCACCCGGAGCCCAATGTGTGGTAGTAACTGTTCATGGATCACAAACACAAAACTCAGTTCCTGAGGACGGCTGCAATGAGACAACCCACCATGTACTCCTACATGGCCTCTCAACGCTACCTTTACCAAATCGTGTTCACACACTTAGTTCACACACAGTAGGACATGTTTACACACCTCCAATTCATCCCCGATGAATCAGACCTGACACAACTCTAAGCAATAGCAGGCATGACAAACAAGCATGAATGAGTAGGCACATCAGGGCTCAAACAACTCCTACTCATGCTAGTGGGTTTCATCTATTTACTGTGGCAATGACAGGTCATGCAGAGGATAAAGGGGTTCAGCTACCGCAGCAAGTAACAGATGAATCGTTGTTGTCCTAATGTAGTAAAAGAGAGCAGGAGCGAGAGAGTGAGATTGTATCGGAATGAACAAGGGGGTTTTGCTTGCCTGGCACTTCTGAAGATAGTATAGTTCTTCATCGGTGTCATCGATCACATCGTCGGTACACGCCTATCGAGAGGGGGCAATTACCGGCAAACAAGGAAGAACACAATCAATGCAATGCAACAATATGATGCATGATCATGACATGGCAATATGCTGTGGTTTGAGCTAATGCAACTAGCAACAATTTAAATGAAGTTGGTTTGAACCCTAGGTTCAAATTCAAACTCCATATGTGAAGGTTTAAATGCCATTTAATTGAATTGTCCTAAACAGTAGTCATAAGTTGTTCTAACATGCATGAAATTGGTACAGCTGGATAGATTGGATTTTTCTGATCATTTTTCATATATAATTTGTTTCATTTGGAGTTACGGTTGATTTATATGATTTTTAGAAGTTTATACTAATTTCTGGAATTTCCTGGTTATTTTAAATTAGACTAAAACCAGAAAATAGTTTACTGCGCCAGCATGACACCATGCTGACGTCAGCAGGTCAACGGGCTGCCCCGGGTCAAACCTGATGCGTGGGTCCCGCATGTCAGTGTAACATGGCAGGAACAGAGGCTGGCCAGTGGGGCCAGGTCAAAGCTGACTGGGCAGGTCAAACCTGACAGCCATGGCCCACTGGAGTTAATCTAATCTTAGTCAGAAATTAATCTAGGTTAATTAAGTGATGTGGGGCCCGTCCATAAGTGAGCTAGGGGGTTAGTTAGTGGCGGTATTAGCGGGTGATTAGCCGCTAATGACGTGGCACGTCAGCTTCGTCGGAGTATGGCCGGCGGTGACCATCCAGCGCGGCGGAGGCGCGCCGGAATCGCGCTACGTGTGTTGGCTGGGCATGCGGCTTGGCTCTACAGAGAGCTGAATGTGTGCCGCATCCAGTGGTGCAGGTGGTTGGGTGCGGGGAGGCCGGAAACGACGGCGACGGTGACAACCGCGGTGACCGGAGCTCGGAAGGTGACGGAAACGGGGCCACAACCGTCAAATCGAGCAACGGCTTGCACTTGACGAACCCACGGGCGCTCACGAACTCAAAGGATACACGCACGGGACCCTAAGGTCACCGGAGCCGCGCCGACGATGAGCTCGGGCGGAGGTGAGCTTCAGCCTCATTGGCGGCGGCAGCTACAAGGCGAAAATGACTCAAGAAAGAGAGGGGAAAGGCGGAGGAGCTCACGGGGAGGTCGATGAGTAGCTTAGCAAGCTCGGGGAGGCCCTGAGGACGACGAATCGGCGACGACGATCTCCGGTGCCCGACGGTGAAGACGATGATGCTGGCGACGTTCCAGGGCTTCCGGGCTTGCCTCCGTTGGCTTGGAGCTCCAGGGCGATGTGGCGGAGCCGATGGACACATCGGGGAGGCGAGGTAGTGGCGCTGGGAACGGCAGCGGCGAGCGGCGGCGACGGCTGCGTTTGGTCGCGCTCGAGGAAGGGACTGGAGGGCGAGGGAGAGAGCAGAGAGTGAGGGAGAGGAGCGAGGGGTCTTCCAGGGCATCGAGGCGGCACCGAGGAGAAGGCGCGAGGCGTCGCGGTGGCCAGGCGATGCAGGCAGGCAGCCTGGTGGCGTGGCGCCCGCGCACGCACCTTGCGTTGTCCCTCCTCTGCCTACTGGCAGAGGTTGGGGATGACTGGCACCAGGCCAGGTGGGCTGGGCCAGCACAGGTGAGGCCAGGTGGGCTTCTCTCTCTCTCTTTTAATCTATTTCAGTTTTCTATTTTGTTTTGTTTTGTTTTGATTTAGTAAAAATACTAAACCATTTTTAAAACTCCTGAAAATATTTTTGTGCACTGTTGGAATTATTCCCAACAGGCCTCAACTAATTTCAGAATTATTAGAGCATTTAAAATATTTATAGGATTTAAGTGCCCCAATTCAAATACAATATGAGTTAATTCAAAAATCTAGAAATGACCTAAAAATATGTTCATCATTTTTGGCAGAGGTTTTCACCTAAACCAGAGATCATGAACTTTTCTTAGGGACATTTTGGGTTTATTGAAAATATTTTCATTTTGATCCTAGTTGCATTATGTGGTGCTGGGGTTTCTGCCATCCCCATTTCAGGTTTAAGAGAAATTTAAACATGATGCAACACAAGACTAGCTAACCCAGAGCAGACTAGAGCTAGGGATGTGACAACTCACCCCCACTAAACAAGAATCTCGTCCCGAGATTTAAGCGTAGGGTAAGATGAAGGGGGAATGCAACTAACGCAATCTTCACGATCCAGGTTGCACTTCAAATGAACGTTGATTCAATCACCATCTTTGTCTCGCCGTCTTGCTCTGAGAACTCCAACTAACATGACAACGAGAGGGAAAGAAAGACTCTAGAAGGATCGACCTTATCAAAGGTCGAACAACTTAGGATCAACTCATGGAATGAGACATAGCAACATCTCTCGAGCTGAGACACGAAGCATACATCTGAAGGGATGGAGTGAAACGGATGACGAAGGTTCACTAGGTAGGCAACAATTCCACACTTAAGAGGGTGGTGAACGGTTGTCAACGTAGTGAGGAGTTGAGTTGCCATGATACCACAACGAGACACCTTAGGGATGGTGACTCGTAGGTATATCCCCTTAGGTGGCAAAAAGAATTACCTTTGATGCAGAGACCATTGAAACTCTTTATACCAGCCTAAGGCAATTCTCGAGTGATCGATTGGAGGGTTTTGGTAGAATGGCATACCCGGATTAGAATAGATGATGTGGATTACTTTGTTGAAAACAACTCAAGGGATGATTTTGCTTGCGCGTGCTCTCCAGAACTTGAGCATTTCCATATTCATCAAGGTTTTACCAACATCTGTGTCAAGGATCCTGGCAACACAACATATCACCATGATGAATAGTGATGGATGATGCAGATGCAAAGGAAGATAACACCTTCTTAGATTTCACCTTAGCGAGGCCAAGGAAACAGAATCTGGATGATCGACCGAGAGACATTTAGCACTCCGCTTCTAATTTTGTCCTTGATGTGCTAGTGTATCCCATTCATATGGTTTGATATCTAGAACATCAAGTAAAGGTCGGACTTCGGGAACACAAAAAATTATAAGGCACAACTAGGGAGTAAATCCTATGAAATCCTTATGGGGGGGTGGCCAACTTCCTTAATGAAGATACTACAATGATGGGCCTTCCAGCTGGGTGTGTTGGCCATGATAACCACTTTACCGGGTTACAGAGAGGCCAATATTATAGTTCTTGGGAGACGTTCCAACCATTATATCTGCCTGAGATTCAGATCTGGTTGGTGTTAGAATAATCCAGACTCGTCGAGTCTAGAAAGAAAAATAAAAGTTTGCAACACAAATCGACGAGATGACGTTGCGAGACTCTCGGGAAATGAACTACGGTAGTAAGCTCCAAAACATGAGCTGGTTATGCTACAAGCATGTGAGCACGTTGTCCCAGACAAGCATGATCACATGGTAGTCTTACAACAGAACACTACCGAGTTCTGGTTGGGAACCATCATCGAGGATATCGAAGCCCTTGCATAAGTCCGGATCCTAAGAAGGAACTTCTTCTCCTTGAACAAATCAATCAGTGGCTTGGTGTGCTAGGAAACACATATAGAATGGAGGCGGCCAACCTATCAAACCATAGAGTACTTCGCACATGCGTGACTGACTTGGGATGATTCCACAGGACGCAAAAACAAACTTTCTCGAATTCACGGCGGCAACTTACATCAGATACACGTGAATTAGAGGAAGTCACTACACTCATCCAAACATATACGTCAGGGACGGAACTTGAAGGCATTGTTTACAAAGTTTCCAACACTAGCTTAATGTCCAACAGAATCATGGAGGAGATAAGGATGTTGTCGATGGGATCAACAACAATTCATCCAGGTTTCCATGAGGATGGAGTTCCATAATTATGTGAACAAGTGATAGCATTGGTCAGACCCAAAAGATATAATGGTGTATGCTCGAGGGATCAACCACGAGTGAGACAACATTACGAATATCGTTGGTTCTGGTCTGATTTGATGATAGCCCATACTCAAATCAAAGGTTGGATAAAATGATAGGTCCATTAACTGATCACAAGGGTCAGTCGATGAAAACATCAACTTTCTTCAACACACATACAAGATATCCCTTAAAATGAACTAAGTCGGACAAGCTTTTATCTTCCAACTCTCCAAGTTGTTGTTCAGCTTAAACAACTAGCTCAGGGGTATCCAACACATATTCTTGGAGAATGGGTGGTTTGGAGGAAAACCAACATGATCACGATCTCAACATAGCGGTCAGGTGACAACCTGGTAATACTTCCGAGAAGATATTCGGAAAATCACAAACTACCGATATGTTACTAAGCTCGAGAACAATCTTGCTTTTCAGGGCAAGACGATATGATCAAAGAGCGAGGGATTTGGAATAATCCTAACTCACTGATCGAAGGGTGCACCAAAAATAAGGACTTGGTAGCACATTCAGTCTTAGAATGATGATTCAAGAACCAACACACTAAGAATGAAATTATTGCCCTTTAACTACCAAGCAACAAGGTTGCTAGGAGTATTGATTTCACACATCACGATTCACTTGTCGGCATTCCGGTTGCAACAACACGGGAACCGAGAAATGAATAATGATGGAGAGAGTATCACTGTATCAAGAGTTCATAGGATGGTGTGCAATTCCCATGATATCCTTGATATAAAGATGGTAATACTCCAAGGTGGAACAGAACAAAAACTGGATTAGTATTTTGATCTGCGGAGTATGACTACTTTGACCCAATCCTAGATATGGATGAGGTACTGGAGTTTGTTTCTCCTAGTCATTCTGGAATAGAATGGCTTGACGGACCACAAGAGTAATAGACATCGATGAACGAATGCACACATACTCTTGACTATCAATTGATAGACGAGGGTCAGAAGACAACTAAAGAGGGACAACTCAAAGGAACATACGGTTTTCTGAGTTGTGGATGCATAGATTAGTATGTCAAACCAAGTTCAACAAGTTTCTTCCGAGTAATCCATGCAGAGAGGTAGGACTGGCAGGGTCGCAATATAGAATACAGAACCCATCGAGAGCACTCCTGTTATGATCTTTTGATCCAACAAACTACTGCCATAAGTGGTCCATAGTATTTGGAAGAAGGGAATACCACGGATCTCGAGGACTAATGCAAAGGTTACTAATTTCCTAAAGGAACTAGCGACACTATAAACATGAAGTAAGTGGGGTGAATCTCGGGTTCAAAAACCCAGGAGTAGAATACCTACTAACTAGATTGCATCACGGGATGCTTTCCAGAATGGTGGCCAGAATCATCACACTGGGAACAAAAGCATGGCTAAATTACTAGGTGATACTCTAGACACCTAGGGTCATAATAATAGCTCCAACATAAATGTTGAGGCAATGGAATACCTCAACTCAGCGTTTAGTGTGCTTAATCTGGCCCAAAAAACATCGGGAAGGGAAAGGGGGATTTGCAAATGCATCAGACTATTTAGAAACCTGGGATGACTCGGACAGCATAATGGTTGTAAATGCTCAAAAGGAAGACATGCTAGAAAAATGGTGGCATAGCCACTCAACATCACAACATCAAGGTTTCGAGATCAACAGTTAACATACACAGGTGGAAACTGAACTGAGGCTTAAATCCAACAATCTTATGAGTCTACTGATTAGTAACACGTGATCCTGATAGAAAGAAGAGAAAGCCTAGTTCCTTAACCCCGTAGGAAAGATAAGATGACTCAGATCAGAAGGGCACAAGGTATAAGGAGTAAAAAGAGCCTTACGTTCCATCCCACAATCAATTCCCTTATATAACTAAAGAATTTCTAGACTCAACTTCGACCAGTTTGGCTTGGTAATCCTACAGGCAGTCAAGGTCTGATACCAAAGCTGTCAGGACCCCGACTCAATGCCACATTGATCTAGCATGTAACACCTCATATCACTTTGCGGCCTCACGCACGGTATCCCCACGGGTGTCGCCTTACCTTTGCCCGGGACCGTTTGCGTCTTTTGGCACACGTATATGATAGTGTCGCTAGCATCCATATGATAAGGAGCCCGGGCTGACATGGCTAGTCGTAAACCCAAAGTGGCACAAACTTATAGGGACAGGCATCCATGACCCAACATCGAACGTGTCGGTCATCAGCGCGTGAATCCAGGCTGTAGCACTGGGCTAGGAGGACTCCGGTGAACCGGGCTGTAGCGGGCTAACAGGACTCCGGTATTCATCGTGTGACATTTCCCCGAAGGGTACGACACAGGAACGAAGAAGGACACATGCCGGCCATCCTAAGCGTTCCGGAGCAGTAGCAAGATAGCATGGCTCAGTGGAAACACTAGGAGACATTTCCCGGTAAGAGAGGCTACTAAGGATAAACAACTAGATAGTCAGATCCCACACATACCAAGCATTTCAATAACATACACACAATATGCTCGATATGTGCAAATACAACATGGCATCACAACATGACTCTACAACTCAAGTACTTATTCAATAGGCTCCGAGGAGCGAGATATTACAAACATGGGTCTCATGACCCAGCATTCAGAGCACACAAGTCAAGCACAAGCGGAAGCTTAACATGTCTGAATACAGACATCTACAAATGAAAAAGGCTGAGAAGCCTGACTATCTACCAGATCCTGCCGAGGGCACAAGATCGTAGCTGAGGTAACAAGCTAAACGTCGAAGTCCACGCGGTACTACTAGCGAGACTGAAGTCTCTCTGCAAAAACATAAATTAAGCAACGTGAGTACAAATGTACCCAGCAAGACTTACATCAGATCTAACTACATATGCATCATTATCAACAAGGGGATGGTGGGGTTTAACTGCAGCAAGCCAGCTTTGACTCAGTGGCTATCCTGAACTACGACTGCAAGTAACTCTTTTGAGGTGGCGCACACGAGTCCACATATTCACCATATCAATACACCACTATGGATCCGCTCCCGTCTCCCTACGAGAACGCCATCCATAACACTCACGCTGATCTTGCGTATTTTAGAGTATCCACTTTCACTTGTCTATGAACTGTATAGGCAACCCAGAAGTCCTTTACCGCGGACACAGCTATTCGAATAGATCATATTAACCCTGCAGGGGTGTACTTCTTCACACACGCTCTCACCACTTACCGTCGTTTACACAACATGTACTCGGCAACCTTCAAGCGGAAGCCCAGCGAGGGTGTCGGCCATGACCTGACTAACCACACAAGTCTCTCATCCAGGTTTATCGCATATTCGGGTTCCATCCGCAAGGAGATCCGGCCGGGGTGTCGCTCACGGCCCCAAATGATGTGTGTAGGGTTCCCAAGCCCACCATCCGGGTGCTACTTGGTACACCGGGCCACTGTGCCTAGTCTGTCCCAAGCCCACCTGTACTGGGTGCCACTTGGTAGACTACTAACACTACCTACAAACACCAGAAACTAGTTGCAACTCCTGGACAGAGATCAAGTTGATTAATAAGTCGAGAGAGCTTGGAGCACCCGGAGCCCAATGTGTGGTAGTAACTGTTCATGGATCACAAACACAAAACTCAGTTCCTGAGGATGGCTGCAATGAGACAACCCACCATGTACTCCTACATGGCCTCTCACCGCTACCTTTACCAAATCGTGTTCACACACTTAGTTCACACACAGTAGGACATGTTTACACACCTCCAATTCATCCCCGATGAATCAGACCTGACACAACTCCAAGCAATAGCAGGCATGACAAACAAGCATGAATGAGTAGGCACATCAGGGCTCAAACAACTCCAACTCATGCTAGTGGGTTTCATCTATTTACTGTGGCAATGACAGGTCATGCAGAGGATAAAGGGGTTCAGCTACCGCAGCAAGTAACAGATGAATCATTGTTGTCCTAATGTAGTAAAAGAGAGCAGGAGTGAGAGAGTGAGATTGTATCGGAATGAACAAGGGGGTTTTGCTTGCCTGGCACTTCTGAAGATAGTATAGTTCTTCATCGGTGTCATCGATCACATCGTCGGTACACGTCTATCGAGAGGGGACAATTACCGGCAAACAAGGAAGAACACAATCAATGCAATGCAACAATATGATGCATGATCATGACATGGCAATATGCTGTGGTTTGAGCTAATGCAACTAGCAACAATTTAAATGAAGTTGGTTTGAACCCTAGGTTCAAATTCAAACTCCATATGTGAAGGTTTAAATGCCATTTAATTGAATTGTCCTAAATAGTAGTCATAAGTTGTTCTAACATGCATGAAATTGGTACAGATGGATAGATTGGATTTTTCTGATCATTTTTCATATATAATTTGTTTCATTGGAGTTACGGTTGATTTTATATGATTTTTAGAAGTTTATACTATTTTCTGGAATTTCCTGGTTATTTTAAATTAGACTAAAACCAGAAAATAGTTTACTGCGCCAGCATGACACCATGCTGACGTCAGCAGGTCAATGGGCTGCCCCGGGTCAAACCTGATGCGTGGGTCCCGCATGTCAGTGTAACATGGCAGGAACAGAGGCTGGCCAGTGGGGCCAGGTCAAAGCTGACTTGGCAGGTCAAACCTGACAGCCATGGCCCATTGGAGTTAATCTAATCTTAGTCAGAAATTAATCCAGGCTAATTAAGTGATGTGGGGCCCGTCCGTAAGTGAGCTAGGGGTTAGTTAGTGGCGGTATTAGCGGGTGATTAGCCGCTAATGACGTGGCACGTGAGCTTCGCCGGAGTATGGCCGGCGGCGACCATCCAGCGCGGCGGAGGCGCGCCGGAATCGCGCTACGGGTGTTTGTTGGGCATGCGGCTTGGCTCTACAGAGAGCTGAATGTGTGCCGCATCTAGTGGTGCAGGTGGTTGGGTGCGTAGAGGCCGGAAACGACGGCGACGGCGACAACCGCGGTGACTGGAGCTCGGAAGGTGACGGAAACGGGGCCACAACCATCAAATCGAGCAACGGCTTGCACTTGACGAACCCACGAGCGCTCACGAACTCAACGGATACACGCACGGGACCCTAAGGTCACCGGAGCCGCACCGGCGATGAGCTCGGGCGGAGGTGAGCTACGGCCTCATTGGAGGCGGCGGCTACGAGGCGAAAATGACTAGGGAAAGAGAGGGGAAAGGCGGAGGAGCTCACGGGGAGGTCGATGAGTAGCTCAGCGAGCTCAGGGAGGCCCTGTGGACGACGAATCGGCGGCGACGATCTCCGGTGCCCGACGGTGAAGACGATGATGCTGGCGATGTTGTAGGGCTTCCGGGCTTGCCTCCGTTGGCTTGGAGCTCCAGGGCGATGTGGCGGAGCCTATGGACACAGCGGGGAGGCGAGGCAGTGGCGCTGGGAACGGCAGCGGCAAGCGGCGGCGACGGCTGCATTTGGTCGCGCTCGAGGAAGGGACTGGAGGGCGAGGGAGAGAGCAGAGAGTGAGGGAGAGGAGCGAGGGGTCTTCCAGGGCATCGAGGCGGCACCGAGGAGAAGGCGCGAGGCATCGCGGTGGCCAGGCGATGCAAGCAGGCAGCCTGGTGGCGTGGCGCCCATGCACGCACCGTGCATTGTCCCTCCTCTGCCTACTGGCAGAGGTTGGGGATGACTGGCACCAGGCCAGGTGGGCTGGGCCAGCATAGGTGAGGCCAGGTGGGCTTCTCTCTCTCTTTTAATCTATTTCAGTTTTCTATTTTGTTTTGTTTTGTTTTGATTTAGTAAAAATACTAAACCATTTTTAAAAGTCCTGAAAATATTTTTGTGCACTGTTGGAATTATTCCCAACAGGCCTCAACTAATTTCAGAATTATTATAGCATTTAAAATATTTATAGGATTTAAATGCCCTAATTCAAATACAATATGAGTTAATTCAAAAATCCAGAAATGACCTAAAAATATGTTCATCATTTTTGGCAGAGGTTTTCACCTAAACCAAAGATCATGAACTTTTCTTAGGGACATTTTGGGTTTATTGAAAATATTTTCATTTTGATCCTAGTTGCATTATGTGGTGCTGGGGTTTCTGCCATCCCCATTTCAGGTTTAAGAGAAATTTAAACATGATGCAACACAAGACTAGCTAACCCAGAGCAGACTAGAGCTAGGGATGTGACAATCCAACTACAATAGCAAGGCTCGGGATACATCAAGATCGTGCCATAGAGGAACACGAGAGAGAACACGAGAGAGAGAGAGATCAAACACATAGCTACTGGTACATACCCTCAGGCCCGAGGGTGAACTACTCCCTCCTCGTCATGGATAGCGCCGGGATGATGAACATGGCCTCCGGTGATGGGATCCCCCTCCGATAGGGTGCCAGAACAGGGTCCCGATTGGTTTTTGGTGGCTACAGAGGCTTGCGGCGGCGGAACTCCCGATCTATCTTCTGTTCTGGAAGTTTTTGGGTATATTGGTATATATAGGAGGAAGAAATACGTCAGGGGAGCCACGAGGGCCCCACGAGGGTGGAGGGCGCGCCCAGGGGGGTGGGCGCACCCCCCTACCTCGTGCCTTCCTCGTTTCTTTCTTGATGTGGACTCCAAGTCTCCCGGGTTGCTTTCCTTCCAAAAATAACTTCTCTAGTTGATTTCGTTCCGTTTTGACTCCGTCTGATATTCCTTTTCCTCGAAACACTGAAATAGGCATAAAACAGCAATTCTGGGCTGGGCCTCCGGTTAATAGATTAGTCCCAAAAATAATATAAAAGTGGATAATAAAGCCCAATATTGCCTAAAACAGTAGATAAAGTAGCATGGAGCAATCAAAAATTATAGATACGTTGGAGACGTATCAAAAGCAAGCATGTGGAGGAGGCGCTTCTTTTACTTACCCGAATTCGGAGCTCTCCAGGGGCATTCGCAGATCTGCCACGCAGCGTATCAGATGCTGCGGAGTTCTACCGTGCCGAGGAGGGTAGCTCAACGGAGAAGCTGTTTTGGTCCCAGTATGCTGGGGCCGAACACTCAGTTCCTCTGAGTGACCAACTGAAGCAATTGGTTGAACTCCATAGGCGGCTGAAGTGGCTATGAAAGATTTCATAGTCCGAATGTGGCCTGGTGAGCCCCTGCCCACTAGCTACTTCGGCCTGATCAAGCGGATGGTGAATGCCTATCTGCGGCTTGAAGTGATCAAGCGATCCGTTTGCATTGAGGGTGCCCGCCGGGCTTTGCCCGTGCGAAGGTGCATTGGGGCATGCTGGATGCGGAGAAGCTGGTGAAGGACGGGCCGCCGGAGAGCAAGGCGCATCGCTATCCCGAGAAATATTATGATGGCATTATGAAGGGCGCCCGTCTCGTGGCCGAAGAATGTACCAAGAACACGATCTTAGAATGAATGTACTTCTATCGTTTTTGTAATATAAAGACGAAGTTACTTGCGCTATGTAGTGCTTTTTGATTTAAAATATTACCTTCTATGTGGCTGTTTATAGAATTCTAAAAGTATGCCAGTCGTCAGCTTCTGCCCCCACGTAACTAGTACCAGGGTGTTCCTGGAAAGACCCGGACACTCTTTATCCAAATTTTTGGTCCCTTAAGGAGGTATCTGGCGCAGCGAACAAGGCAATCAGACTATGCGGCTTTATAACTTTCACTTATCCATAGAAGTCTATAATTTTAAATTTCGGCGAAGCCCCTAGAATTCAGAAAGCCAAATTGGGATACTATATACGCCTAAATCGGACGAAGTCGATTCCTCGCCTAAAGCGTAAAAAATCTTTAAGGATTTTAAGACCTCTCGAACAGCGACCAGCTCTCGCCGCATCATGCCGGTCAGTTTCCGGCTTTCTCTACTGCGGTGCTCGTCCGGAAGAACCGGGACACAATCGCGGTAGTTCTCCCTGTGCTACCTTAGCCGATATAACGGAACGTAAGGTACCAAAACAAGGGAGCCGGGCAAACCCAACTATTGACCCAAGACGTGATTCGGAGCTGATGCATATAGTGCTATAAGTTCGAGGTGCCGCACTGTTGAAAGTGTTCGGACTTGTTTTGCCGTATTATGAGGTGCCATAAGAAGCCCGTGGCAAACTGATCGTACCAAGGTGTACGGATGCTATGTTAAATAAACATTTGTAAGAAAAATGCTCAAATAGGAATAATAAGCTGACGCTATATATTATCTCCCATTGGTGAATAATATGTTTAGGTGTATGTTTACAATGGGTGCGTTTAAGCAAGAAGTAAATAGGACTATTTAACATGTCCTATCCAAGGGCAGGTTGCATGTAGTTATATAAAACAGGTATAACGATCGTGAACAGATTCCACCTGGGTATTTCCCTTTGTGCGCAAAGCCTGTTGCCTCCTTGGTTTTCTCTTCTGTGTAAGTCCGACAATCTGGCTCTTCTGAAGAGGTTGTCCTAAAGCAGTGTCCTGAAAGATAAAAAAAGGGGGGGTTATGAAGGTATGTTGCGGTGATACCGCACTATTGACTGAGTCACTGCTGCACCTCCGCCTATGCCCATGGTATTTTGAGTGCGTAATTGTGTACGTGTGGCACGAATGCTGCTTTGATGGGGTTTGAGCAGAGGCTGGACTGCTAGTTGCGCTCTTAGCGTGCCTGGTGATCCTGTTGTGGGGCGCTCCGGACTCGCTTGATGGTGCTCGAGGTTGTCGTCACCGGATTGGTGGTTTGTCGGAGGAGGCCGCATTGTACTTCCACCGTGAGGGCTGCCGTATGCTCTTCTGTACAGAGAGAGCGGTCCATGTTTCCGTTTACTGTTATGACCCCGCGTTGTCCTGGCATTTTGAGCTTGAGGTATGCATAGTGTGGTAGCGCATTGAATCTAGCGAATGCGGTTCGTCCAAGAAGTGTGTGGTAACCACTACGGAAAGGGACGATATCGAAGATTAACTCTTCGCTTCGGAAGTTATCCGGAGATCCGAAGACCACTTCCAATGATATAGAGCCCTTGCAACGGGCCTCTACTCCAGGAATTACACCTTTAAAGGTGGTTTTGGTGGGCTTGATCCTTGAAGGGTCGATGCCCATTTTGCACACTGTGTCCTGATAAAGCAGGTTCAGGCTGCTGCCGCCGTCCATAAGGACTCGCGTGAGGTGGAATCCGTCGATGATTGGGTCTAGGACCAATGCGGCTGAGCCGCCCTGACGGATGCTGGTAGGGTGATCCCTACGATCAAAGGTGATCGGACAAGCTGACCATGGGTTGAATCTGGGGGCAACTGGCTCCATCGCATAGACGTCCCGTAGTGCTCGCTTATGTTCCCTCTTGGGAATGTGGATGGGCTAGATCATGTTGACCATTTTCACCTAGGGAGGAAATTTCTTCTGTCCCCCTGTGTTTGGACGCCGGGGCTCCTCGTCATCGTCACTGTCTAGCCCCTTGTCCTTGTTTTCGGCGTTTATTTTACCAGCCTGTTTGAACACCCAGCAGTCTCTATTAGTGTGGTTTTCTGGTTTGTCCAGGGAGCCATGAATTTGGCATGAGAGTTCCAGTATGTGGTCCAGACTGGACGATCCCTGATTATTTCTTTTGAACGGCTTTTTCTGTTGACCGGATTTGGATCCGCTGAATCCGGCGTTGACTACCGTGTCTTCAGCATTGTCGCCGTTCTTCCGTATCTTATGTCTGTTGCGTCGTGGCTTGCCGTTATTGTCGCGGGCATTCGAGGTGCCGGAATGTGGCGTGGTGCTACTACGAGCCAACCAGCTGTCCTCGCCCGCGCAAAAGTGGGTCATTAGTGTCGTGAGTGCTGCCATGGACTTGGGCTTTTCCTGGCCAAGGTGTCGGGCGAGCCACTCGTCACGGATATTATGCTTAAAGGCCGCCAGGGCTTCGGCGTCCGGACAATGGACTATTTGGTTCTTTTTAGTTAGGAACCGAGTCCAGAATTTCCTGGCTGACTCTCTGGGCTGTTGAGTAATGTGGTTCAAGTCATCGGCGTCCGGTGGTCGCACGTATGTGCCCTGGAAGTTGTCGAGGAATGCGTCTTCCAGGTTTTCCCAACTTCCAATGGAGTTTGTTGGTAGACTGTTTAGCCAATGCCGAGCAGGTCCTTTGAGCTTAAGGGGAAGGTACTTGATGGCGTGTAGATTGTCTCCGTGGGCCATGTGAATGTGGAGCAGGAAATCTTCGATCCATACTGCGGGGTCTGTTGTGCCATCGTATGATTCGATGTTCACGGGTTTGAACCCTTCTGGGAATTCATTATCCATCACTTCGTCAGTGAAGCAGAGGGGGTGTGCGGCGCCTCTATGCCGGGCTATGTGGCTACGCAGTTAGAATGGGTCTGGGTGGCTGTATTCGGCCCAGACGGACTTGTTGATAGTATATTCGGCATGACGGTCTTCGTCGGGTGTTGGGGCGCGCCCCCATGATCCGTAGATCGATCTTGGCTGTCCTGCTTTGTTTTCCAGTATATCTTGCAGGTCTTGCCTATTGCCCCGAGCCGTAGTGTATTGGCGTGGGGGCGCGGGCTAGTATTCGGGCTGATATGCCGTTTTATCCCGGCCACGAGGTGGCTGGTCAGCCGTGTGGCGCTCGACTCCGTATTCCTCAGCTGCCAGGACTTCAGTCCATCTGTGTGTGAGTGGGTCTTGATCAGCTTGGAGCTGCTGCTGCTTCTTCTTCAGGCTCCTCGCAGTGGCCATAAGCCGGCGCTTGAAGTGCTCATGCTCCACGGGGTCCTCGGGTACGCCGAACTCATCATCGCCGAGGCTAATCTCCTCTTCATAGGGGGCATGTAATTGTCCTCCTCCGGATATCTGTCCGTCGCCTGTTCGTCTGGGCTGACCTGCCCGTGTCCCTGCTCGGCCTGCTCGAAGGCGGGCTGATCAGGGTTGTACTCATCTTCGGCAGCATCCGAATTGTTTTCGTCTACTGTGTCGGTATTGCTATGGCGGGGCTTGGAGTGGCGCTGACGACGCCCATGCTTTGCTTCTTCCCTGAGGGGTTATCCTCCGTTGCCTCATCACCATTGGTTTCTTTCGGAGTGTCCACCATATATATATCATATGAAGAGGTGGCTGTCCACCGCCCCGTGAGTGGTGGCTCCTGTTCTTCTCCTGCATCGTCATCCATACCATCGATATCTTCGAAGTCGAAGTCAAGCACGTCGGTTAAGTCATCGACCGTGGCAATGAAGTGGGTGGTGGGTGGGCAACGAATTCCTTCATCGCTCGCTTCCCACTCGAGCCGGACATAGTTCGGCCGAGAGTCTCCTGACAAGGAGAGAGACTTCAATGAGTTCAGCACGTCGCCAAAGGGCGAGTGCTGGAAGATGTCCGCTGCGGTGAACTCCATTACATGAGCCCAACCAGGTTCGGCGGGCTCAGGAGCGCGCGGACTGGAACCTACAGCCGGATACAAGTCCGGGGGTCCGATGGCACAGGCTTCTTTGGGGGCGAGCCCTATGTTCGGCTCTACCACCGATGAGTGTGCCGCCTGCGGGGCGGGGTCCATCCACCCGTCCTTAGGCAACGCGGTCTGCTCCGGATCTAGGTCCGGGGCTACCGCAGGGGCGACATCCGAGCATTGTCCGACAGCAGGTCTAAGCCATGCTCATCGTGACTGTTCGGCGCTCCTGGCCCAAGCCCGAATCCGTTGAAGATCAAGTCTCCGCGGATATTAGCCGTGTAGTTCAGGTTTCCGAACCAGACCTGGTGGCCAGGGGCGTAGCTATCGATCGGCTCCAGTTGGCCAAGCGAATTGGCCCGCAGTGGGAAGCCGCCGAACACGAAGATCTGTCCGGGGAAAAAAGTCTCGCCCTGGACCGTGTTGTTGACGTTTGAAGGAGCCATCAAGCCTTGCAGTGATGACACAGAGGAACTCTCAATGAAAGCACCAATGTCGGTGTCAAAACTGGCGGATCTCGGGTAGGGGGTCCCGATCTGTGCGTCTTAGGCTAATTGTAACAGGAGGCAAGGGACACAATGTTTACCCAGGTTCGGGCCCTCTCAATGGAGGTAAAACCCTACTTCCTGCTTGATTGATATTGATGATATGAGTAGTACAAGAGTTGATCTACCACGAGATCATAGAGGCTAAACCCTAGAAGCTGGCCTATGATGATTATGATTGTGATCGTCCCACTAAGGACTAAACTCTCCGGTTTATATAGACACCAGAGAGGGCTAGGGTTTACATGGAGTCGGTTACAAGGAAGGAAATATAATATCCGGATCGCCAAGCTTTTCTTCCACGCAAAGGAGAGTCCCATCTGGACACGGGACGGAGTCTTGAGTCTTGTATCTTCACGCTCCAACAGTCTGGACAAAGTATATAGTCCGGCTGTCCGGATACCCCCCAATCCAGGACTCCCTCAGTCGATTCCCCCTCCGGCGGAGCGCCGGCGAAGGCTCCAAGATGGGATCTCGCGGATACAAAAGGTTACGGCGGTGGAAATTGTTTTTCGTTGGCTCCCTGGATGTTTTCGGTGTACATGGGTATATATAGGAGGAAGAAGTAGGTCGGTGGCTGCCCGAGGGGCCCACGAGACAGGGGGCGCGCCCTGTAGGGGTGGGCGCGCCCTTCTATCTCGTGGCCGCCTTGGCTGCTTCTTGGCTTGCACTCGAAGTCCTCTGGATCACGTTCTTTCCAAAAATCACGCTCCCGAAGGTTTCATTCCGTTTGGACTCCGTTTGATATTCCTTTTCTTCGAAATACTGAAATAGGCAAAAAAACAGCAATACGGGTTGGGCCTCCGGTTAGTAGGTTAGTCCCAAAATGATATAAATGTTTAAAATAAAGCCCATAAATATCCAAAAGGGGTAATATAATAGCATGAAACAATCAAAAATTATAATACGTTGGAGACGTATCAGTGGCCCAATCTTTTTTGTAGCAAAGGAGCCTGGACGAACTCTTATATAAAGTAAAGCACTCCCGAGGACACATGGGAATTATTGTCAAGCTAATTTTCATCATGCTCATATGATTCATGTTCGTTACTTAGTTTATTTGATATGTGGGTGGATCGGTGCTTGGGGGCTGTCCTTACTTGGACAAGCCTCCCACTTATGATTAACCCCTGTCGCAAGCATCCGGAACTACGAAAGAAGAATTAAGATAAATCTAACCACAGCATGAAACATGTGGATCCAAACCAGCCCCTTACGAAGAAACGCATAAATTATGGTTTAAGCTTCTGTCACTCTAGCAACTCATCATCTACTTATTACTTCCTGATTGCTTGTATCTGTGTTGGTATTTACCCGTAGAGGAGAGGATGATGCAGCACAACAACGGTAAGTATTTCCCTCAGTTATGAAACCAAGGTTATCAATCCAGTAGGAGAACCAAGCAACACTATGTAAGCGATACCTGCACACAAATAAGAAATACTTGCAACCCAACGCGTAAGAGGGGTTGTCAATCCCTCTCGGTATTGAGATAGACTAAATTGTATGAGGTTGGATAAATAGATCTGACAAAAGCAATAAAATAAAATAAAGAAAGAAAAAGTGCAGCAAGGTATCTTTGGGTTTTTGGAATACTAGATCTGAAAAACAATATGATAAAAGATAGACCCAGGGGTCGTAGATTTCACTAGTGGCTTCTCTCAATAAAATAGCATATGGTGGGTAAACAAATTACTGGTGGGCAATTACGATATCCAAGGCAATGATCATATATATAGGCATCATGTCCAAGATTATTATACCAAAACAATTCTGCATCTACTACTATTACTCCACACATCGACTGCTACCCAGCATGCATCTAGTGTATTAAGTTCATGGAGAAATGGAGTAATGCAATAGGAATGATGACATGATGTAGACAAGATCTATTCATGTAGGAATATACCCCATCTTTTTATCCTTGATAGCAATGATACATGTGTGTCACTTCTCCTTCTGTCACTGAGATTGAGCACCGCAAGATTGAACCAATCACAAAGCATCTCTTCTCATTGCAAGAAAAATCAATCTAGTTTGCCAAACCAAACCAAAGTTTCGGAGAATAAGTATGAGGCTATAATAATTGAGAATCAAAAAGAGAGAAGAAGCCATCTAGCTACTGCCTACGGACCCGTAGGTCTATGGTAAACTACTCACGCATCATCGGAGGAGCACCAATGAGGATGATGAACCCCTCAGTGATCGGGTTCCCCTCTGGCAAGGTATCAGAATAGGGCTCTAGATTGGATCTCGTGGTTCTGGAACTTGCGGCGGCTGGAATTGTGTTTCGTCAACTCCCCTAGGGTTTCTTTTATATTTGGGTATTTATAGAGCTGAGAGGCAGTTGAAAGGACCCCGGTGGGCCCCATTACCCACCTGGGCGCACCCTGGTGTCTTGTGGGCCCCATGGGCCTCCCTTCGTGCACTTCCTTGGCTCCCAAGTTGTCTTCTGGGCAGAAAAAATATCAAAAAGTTTCACTGTGTTTGGACTCCGTTGATATGGATATTCAGCGAAGTAAAAACAAGCAAAAAACAGCAACTGGCACCAGGCACTATGTCAGTAGGTTAATCCCAAAAAATTATATAAAGTTGCTACAAAATGAATATAAAACATCCAAGAATGATATTATAACAACATGGAACAACCAAAAATTATAGATACATTGGAGATGTATCACTTCCCAATGCCTTCCCCTAGGCCCAAATCATGGTGAAGTGTCATGTAGTCGACGTTCACATAACACCACTAGAGGAAAGACAACATACATCTCATCAAAATATCGAATCAAATTCACATGATTACTTATAACAAGACTTCTCCCATGTCCTCAGGAACAAACATAACTACTCACAAAGCATGCTCATATTCAAGTTCAAAGGGGTATTGAGTATAATTAAGGATCTGAACATATCATCTTCCACCAAATAAACCAACTAGCATCACCTACAAAGAGTAATCGACACTACTAGCAACCCATAGGTACCAATCTGAGGTTTTGGGGCAAAGATTGAATACAAGAGATGAACTAGGGTTTGAGAGGAGATGGTGTTGGTGAAGATATGATGCTTGACCCTCCCACGATGAGAGGATTGTTCGTGATGACGATGGCTTCAATTTCCCCCTTCTGGAGGGAAGTTTCCCCGGCAGAATCGCTCTACCGGAGCCCTAGATTGCTTCTGCCCATGTTCCACCTTGAGATGGCGGTGCTTCATCCTGAAAGCTTCCTTCTGATTTTTCTAGGTCAAAACACTTCATATAGGAGAAGATGGACATCGGGGGCTGGCCAGGGGGCCCACAAGCCCGAGAGGCGCGCCCTGGTGGGTATGGCGCGCCCCCAGGCTTGTGGCCACCTGGTGGGTCCCGTTCTGTTGTTTCTTCATGCAATATTTTCTATATATATTCCAAAACAGTTCTCCGTAAATTTTGTGGAAATTTGGAGTTGTGCAGAATAGGTATCTCGGATTTGCTCCTTTCTGGTCCAGAATTCCAGCTATCGGGATTCTCCCACTACATGTAAACCTTGTAAAATAAGAGAGAAAAGGCATAAGAATTGTATCTTAAGGTGAAATAACAACCCATAATGTAATAAATATCAACATAAAAACATGATGCAAAAATGGACGTATGAGTTCCCCATCCCTTGGGCACATGGGCCTTGTGGGGCTGGTGCCCCTGGCCCAATAAGGACAGGGCACACTCCCTAAAGCCCATGCATGTCGTAGGGGCTAGAGGGATGATAACCAACAAGTATAGGGGATAGCAACAGTTTTCGAGGGTAGAGTATTCAACCCAAATTTATTGATTCGACACAAGGGGAGCCAAAGAATATTTGTAAGTATTAGCAGTTGAGTTGTCAATTCAACCACGGATGGAGAATAAATATCTGCAGCAAAGTGATCAGTAGTAGAGTAGTACAATAGTTTGATAGCAATAGCAGTGATAGCAATAGTAACAGTAGTAGTAGTTATTTTGTAGCAGTTGTAACAGTAGTAACAGTAGTAGCAACTTAGCAAGAACAATATGTGAAAAACTCGTATGCATTGGATTGGTGACAATGTTGGATAATATTCATCATATAACAGTCATAACCTAGGGCGACACAGAACTAGCTCTAGTTCATCGATATAATGTAGGCATGTATTCCATAAATAGTCATACGTTCTTATGGAAAAGAACTTGCATGACATCTTTCCTACCCTACCGTGGCAGCAGGGTCCATAAGGAAACTAAGGGATATTAAGGCCTCCTTTTAATAGAGAACCGGAACAAAGCATTAACACATAGTGAATACATGAACTCCTCAAATTACGGTAGTCACCGGAAAGAATCTCAATTTTTGTCACTTTGGGGTATGCGTATAACTTGCAAGATTGGATCTAGAACATAAATATAATGGTGAAAACATAAATGGTTCAGATCTGAAATCATGGCACTCGGGCCCTAGTCCCAAACATTAAGCATAGCAAAGTCATAGCAACATGAATCTCAGAACATAGTGGATACTAGGGATCAAGCCTTAACAAAACTAACTCGATTACATGATGAATCTCATCCAACCCATCACTGTCCAGCAAGCCTACGAAGGAATTACTCACTCCCGACGGTGAGCATCATGAAATTGGTGATGGGGGATGGTTGATGATAATGATGGCGACGAATCCCCCTCTCCGGAGCCCCGAACGGGCTCTAGATTTGGCCTCCCGATGAAGAACAGGAGGTGGCGACTCCTCCGTATCATAAAACATGATGGAACTTAATCTCCAGTTTTTTCTCCAAAAATAGGAATTTCTAGGATCGATATTAGGTTCAGCGGAGCCTTGTGGGCCCCACTACCCACCAAGGCGCGCCATAGGGGTGTGACACGCCCTGGTGCCTAGTGGGCAACTGCCCCCCCCCCCCATCCAGTGGGTCTTGTTTCCACTATTTTTATTTAATTCCAAAATAATTCTCCAAAAAGTTTCGTCCAATTCCGAGAACTTTTATTTCTGCACAAAAACAACACCATGGTAGTTCTGCTGAAAACAGCATTTGTCCGGGTTAGTTTCATTCAAATCATGCAAATTAGAGTCCAAAAGAAGAGCAAAAGCGCTAGGAAAAGTAGATACGACGAAGAGGTATTAACTCCCCCAAGCTTAACTCATTGATTGTCCTCAAGTAATTCAGTTGACAAAATGAAAGTGCCAAAGAAAAACTTTTATGAATTCTTTTTTTCTTGTGTTTATATATATATATATATGCTTAAGTAATACCCAGGTTTTCAGAAAAGATGATGACTAACCATGCAGATGATAACCATTAGAAATTATATTCACGCATACCAATGGCACAATCAACTAGCGAGCAATAATAAAATATTTCAATTGCCAACACTTCTTCAAAACAATCAAGATATAATATGACAATAATGGTATCTCGCTAGCCCTTTCTGAGACCGCAAAACATAAATGCAGAGCACCTCCAAAGTTCAAGCAACGACTAAACATTGTAATTTATGGTAGAAAAGGTCCAGTCATGATGCACTCAACATTAACTATACACAATGCATGAGATGGCAATAGTGCTCTCAGGACTGGTGCTTATTTGAGAAGGTGGTGACTCAACAATAAAAGTAAAATAACATAAAATTAAATAGACAGACCCTTCATAGAGGGAAGCAGGGATTTGCAAAGGTGCCAGAGCTCAAAGCTTAAATCGGAGATAAATATAATTTTGGGAGGTATACCTTTCCTATCAATGTTACGACCAAGAGTTTTCAATATCTTCCATGCTAAACAAATTAGCGGTGATTCCCAACCAGTAAAAGAAAAGTTTACTCACCCTCCACCAACAAACACAAGCCATGGGTAGCCGAATCCTTGGGTGCCCTCCATACCAACAACAGTCTGGGGGAGTTTTGTTTAATTATTTGCAATTTTTATCATGGGACTGGGCACCCTGATTACCAGCCCATCTCGTGCAAGGATGAGTGAATACACAGTCATCGTGAGAATAACCCGCTTAGCATGGAAGATACTGACCACTCCCCGTTGCTCCATGAGTAGTACAGGCACACAAAACAGATGTTCATTTGAAGTTTTAGAGGTGGCACATGCAAATTTACTTGGAACAGTAGGGTAATACCGCATATAGGTAGATATAGTGGACTCATCTGGAATAACTTTGGTTTAAGGTTTTGGATGCACAAGTAGTATTCTCGCTTAGTATAGGCAAAGGCTAGCAAAAGGTTGAGAAGCGACCAACTAGAGAGCGGAAACGGTCATGAACATGCATTGTGAATAATTAACATTGAATACTAGCATGAGTAGGATATAAACACCATGAACATAAATATCATAGAGGCTATGTTGGTTTGGAACCAACTACATGTGTGAACATGTGCCAAGTCAAGCCACTTGAAACATTCAGAGGAGGATACCATATCATCGTACTACATCACAACTCTTTTAATGCACATTGACATCTAAAATAAATCATTATCTACTCCTAGCTACTTAGGCATGGCATGAGAAACTATAATCTCTAATTATCATCATAAACATGTTTAATAATAATATGTTGAATCATGGGTGCTGAGTTAAACATATTTACAAAAACAAAAACAAGTTGATTTCATACCCGCCTTTCCTTGCCTCAGTCACTTCATCATATATCGTCATTATTGCCTTTCACTTGCATGACTGAATGATATGAAAATGAAAATAGTGCAAGAGTGCCATGGACTAACTTGGAATCTGCAAACTTTTTATTCAAAGGAGAAGACTAAATAATATAGGGTCTTTGTTAGATCAACAATAATGCAAATTAGAGCCACTCAACATTTTCATCGTGGTCTTCTCCCTAGTACGACTCAACAAACGAAAAGAATTTCAGAGAAATTCACTGAAATATTTTGGGAGTTTTTAATTTTTCTTGAAGGAGGAAATTTAAAGAAGGGCAAACAAAAACGAAAAAAAACTATTTACACAGGAAAGCTCCCAACAAGTAAAAGAAGAACAAGAAATCTTTTGGGGTTTTCTTTTAGGGAAAATTTTGTTTTTTCCACTCTAGATTTTGCCAATTTTCCTTATGCCACCCTAGAGAAGAGTGGCAAAAATCAAATGAAATTATTTTGCTTTTGGTACAGAATGGCAATTGTGATAATTGTCAAAAGCTAAGAATGGCAAAAGTGAAATGACAAAATCTAGAGTGGCATAAGAAAAATTGGCAAAATCTATAGTGGCATAAACAGCATTTTCCCTTTCTTTTAATACTGCAACTAAATTAAACTAGAAATAAAAACCAAAAAGAAGCGATAAATATTTTTGGGATTTCTCTAAGTTTTTCAAACACACAAGAAGAAATCAAGAAAATAAAACTAACGTGGAAAATACAATGGAAAGGTATGGACACCGACAACTAGAATAAAATGTGCGGACATAAATGTAATGTTGGTGGGAAACACATACTCCCCCAAGCTTAGGCTTTCGCCACGCTTGGTGATCACCATCCGTGGCTTGCATAATAGTCAAAGTGATAGCTCATGGAGGCTCTGGGCGTGGCCTCCTCAGCTTGACGGGCAACTTCCGCTACTGTGTTGTACTCACGTGTCTCTGCCTCATAAATGTAATACCTCCATTTCCCTTGGTAATCAAAGAGAGCAGGTGCAGGCAAAATAACAGGTACAATAGGTTTTTTATTGAACTCAAGTTGTAATTGTAATTCTTGGCTCCATACTTAATGAACTTATGATGCTGCATCGCACCAAAGTCTAGATATCTAGTGGGTAAAATAGGATCATTAGGCAATGGTGAAACTCTTAGCCTTGCAGCTAAGCGGGAGGCAAAAATTCCTCCGTATAGATGACCACTATCAGCATTACATTGTAGCCTCCGTGCAACAATTGCTCCGAGACTATATCGTTTAGTGCCCGTTAAAGGAGTGTGCATAAGGCTTAAATCTGGGGCACAAAGTGTATTGAAGTCTTGTTTACCCACGACACATTTGCCATTAAAGAGTGCAAAGTAATGGATAGAGGGGAATTGTATACTTCTTATTCTAGCTTGTGCAACTCCCCTATCCTCGCCACAACAGAGGCTGCTCAGGAACATCTCATAGTCAGATTTTGGTGGTTCATCTGGTGAGCCCCAATATGGAATTTTGCATGCATCACAAAATTCTTCTTAAGGAATACTGAAGGTTCTATCATAAAGGCAAAATGAGACTCTAAATTCATGAGGATGATACTTAAATTTTTTGGTGAACGACTCAGTAAGGTTGTAATGTTGAACACACTTATCTGCAATGAAGTTGGTAAGTCCAGCATTTGCAATGAATTGCGCTAATTCTTGGTGGAATATGGCTTCATCCATGAAGGCAATATGTGGCCATTCGCACGGCCAGACCTCCGTCCAACGCGGAGTGTTGATGTCACTATCTGATGATTCCCTGTGACTCCCTTGGCATTTCTTTTAGAGGAACTCCTTCGGAAAAAATCCATCTCCCTAAGATCAAATTTCTAAAAAAATTGGGTCACAAAATGATATCAAAAAAACTTCACAAGATTGATAGCAACTACTCATATGGATGTCTAGAGGATATATCAAGCATTCAAAGTACTTGGAACTCAAAGAATTCAACATGCAAGCTTATTTATAGCAACACCAAGAGTAGAAAAAAACAAATTGGAGAAATGGAGGAGTCACATACCGAGTAGCAATCCCCCAAAACAGTTGCAGAAATGGAACTTCGAGCAAAGAGATTGAAATTCGCGGGTGAGGGAGTCCTGGATTAGGGGGTATCCGGACAACCGGACTATATACCTTGGCCGGACTGTTGGACCGTGAAGATACAAGACTCAAGACTTCATCCCGTGTCCGGATGGGACCCTCCTTTGCGTGGAAGACAAGCTTGGCGATCCGGATATTATATTTCCTTCTTTGTAACCGACTCCATGTAAACCCTAGCCCTCTCCGGTGTCTATATAAACCGGAGGGTTTAGTCCTTAGAGACAGAATCATAATCATCATAGGCTAGCTTCTAGGGTTTAGCCTCTACGATCTCGTGGTAGATCAACTCTTGTAATACCCATGAAATCAATATCAATCAAGCAGGAAGTAGGGCTTTACCTCCATCGAGAGGGCCCGAACCTGGGTAAAACATCATGTCCATTACCACCTGTTACCATTAGCCTTAGACGCACAGATTGGGACCCCCTACCCGAGATCCGCCGGTTTTGACACCAACATTGGTGCTTTCATTGAGAGTTCCTTTGTGTCGTTGCTGCGAGGCTCAATGGCTCCTTCAATCGTCAACAACATGGTCCAGGGCGAGACCTTTCTCCCCGGACAGATTTTTGTGTTTGGCGGCTTGGCACTGCGGGCCAATTCGCTTGGACATCTGGAGCAGATCGACAGCTATGCCCCCGGGCAGCAGGTCAGGTTCGGAAACCTGAACTACACGAACGATATCCGTGGAGACTTGATCTTCAACGAATTAGCACGGCTTAGACCTGCTGTTGGACAATGCTCGGGATTTCACCCCTGTAGGAACCCCGGACCTAAATCCGGGGCAGATTGCGTCGCCCAAGGACGGGTGGATGGACCCCGCCCCGGAGGCCGCACACCCGTCGGCGGTAGAGCCGAACACAGACTTCACCCCCAAGGAAGCCTGTGACACCGGACCCCCGGACTCGTATCCGGTTGTAGGTTCCAGTCTGCGCGCCTCCATGCCCGCCGAATCTGGTTGGGCTCCGGTAATGGAGTTCACAGCTGCGGATATCCTCCAGCACTCACCCTTTGGCGACATGCTAAACTCTTCAAAGTCCCTCTCTTTGTCAGGAGATTCTTGGCCGAACTATGTCCGGCTCGAGTAGGAAGCAGGCGAAGAAGGAATTCGTTGCCCACCCACCACCCACTTCATTGCCACGGTCGATGATTTAACCGATGTGCTTGACTTCGACTCTGAATACATCGACGGTACAGACGACAATGCAGGAGAAGAACAGGAACCACCGCTCACGGGGCGGTGGACAGCCACCTCCTCATATGATATATATATGGTGGATAATCCGAAGGAAACCAATGGCGATGAGGCAATGGAGGATAACCCCTCAGGGAAGAAAGCAAAGCATGGGCGTCGTCGGCTTCGCTCCAAGCCCCACCACAGCAATACTGGCACAGGAAACGAAAACAATCCGGATGGTGCCGAAGATGAATACAACCCCGATGAGCCTGCCTTCGAGCAGGCCAAGCAGGAAGACAGGCAGCTCAGCCCAGACGAACAGGCAACAGACGGATATCCGGAGGAGGACAACTACATGCCCCCCTCCGAAGACGAGATTAGCCTCAGCGACGACGTGTTCGGCATGCCTGAGGACCCCGTGGAGCAGGAGCGCTTCAAGCGCCGGCCTATGGCCTCTGCGAGGAGCCTGAAAAAGAAGCAGCAACAGCTCCAAGCTGATCAAGACCTGCTCACAGACAGATGGACTGAAGTCCTGGCAGCTGAGGAATACAGACTCGAGCGCCACACGGCTGACCGACCACCTCGTGGCCGGGATAAAATGGCATATCAGCCCGAATACCAGCCCGCATCCCCACGCCAATACACTACAACCCGGGGCAATAGGCAGGACCTTCAAGATATATTAGAAAATAAGGCAGGACAGCCAAGATCGATCTATCGATCGCGGGGACGCGCCCCAACACGTGACGATGATCGTCATGCCGGATACGCTATCAACAAGTCCGGCCGGGCCGAATACAGCCAACCAGAATCATTCGAACTGCGTAGCCACATAGCCCGGCATAGAGACACCACCCACCCCCTTTGCTTCACTGATGAAGTGATGGATCATGAATTCCCAGAAGGGTTCAAACCCGTAAACATCGAATCATATGATGGCACAACAGACCCCACAGTATGGATCGAAGATTTCCTTCTCCACATTCACATGGACCGCGGAGATGATCTACACGCCATCAAATATCTTCCCCTTAAGCTCAAAGGACCTGCCCGGCACTGGCTAAACAGCCTGCTGGCAAATTCCATTAGCAGTTGGGAAAACCTGGAAGACGCGTTCCTCGACAACTTCCAGGGTGCATACGTACGACCACCGAACACCGATGACTTGAGGCACATTACCCAACAGCCCGGAGAGTCAGCCAGGAAATTCTGGACTCGGTTCCTAACTAAAAAGAACCAAATAGTCGACTGTTCGGACGCCGAAGCCCTGGCAGCCTTTAAGCATAATATCCGTGACGAGTAGCTCGCCCGACACCTCGGCCAGGAAAAACCCAAATCCATGGCGGCCCTCACGACACTCATGACTCGCTTTTGCGTGGGCCAGGACAGTTGGTTGGCTCGCAGTAGCACCACGCCGCATTCCGGCACCTCGGATGTCCGCGACAATAACGGCTAGACACAACACAACAGACATAAGCGACGAAACAATGGCGATAACACTGAAGACACGGCAGTCAACGCATGATTGCGTAAAAAGCCGTTTAAAAGAAACAATCAAGGACCGCATACTTGACCGCTCGTGACAGATTCATGGCACCCCAGATAAGCCAGCAAACCACACTAACAGAGACTGCTGGGTGTTCACACAGGCCGGAAAAATAAATGCCGAAAACAAGGACGCGGGGCTGCACAGCGACGATGACGAGGAGCCCCGGCATCCGAACACGGGGGGACAGAAGAAATTTCCTCCCCAGGTGAAAACGGTCAATATGATCTACGCCACCCACATCCCCAAATGGGAATGGAAGCGAGCACTACAGGATGTCTATGCGATGGAGCCAGTCGCCCCAAAATTCAACCCATGGTCAGCCTGTCCGATCACTTTCGATCGTAGGGATCACCCTACCAGCATCCGTCACGACGGTTCAGCCGCATTGGTCCTAGACCCAATCATCAACAGATTCCACCTCACGCGAGTCCTTATGGATGGCGGCAGCAGCCTGAACCTGCTCTATCAGGACACAGTGTGCAAAATGGGCATCGACCCTTCGAGGATCAAGCCCACCAAAACCACCTTCAAAGGTGTAATTCCAGGAGTAGAGGCCCGTTGCACGGGCTCCATAACACTAGAAGTGGTCTTCAGATCTCTGGATAACTTCCGAAGCAAGGAGTTAATCTTCGATATCGTCCCTTTCCGCAGTGGTTATCACGCACTGCTTGGACGAACCTCATTCGCTCGATTCAATGCGGTACCACACTATGCATACCTCAAGCTCAAGATGCCACGACCTCATAGGGTCATAACAGTTAACGGAAACATGGACCGCTCTCTCCGTACAAAAGAGCATACTGCAGCCCTTGCAGTAGAAGTACAATGCAGCCTTCTCTGGCAAACCACCAATCCGGTGACAACAACCCCAAACACCGTCAAGCGAGTCCGGAGCACCCCGCAACAGGATCGCCAGGCACGCCAAGAGCGCGACTAGCAGTCCGGCCTCCGCTCAAGCCCCATCAAAGCAGCATTCGTGCCGCGCGTACACAATTACGCACTCAAAATACCATGGGCATAGGAGGAGGCGCAACAGTGACTCAGTCAATAGTGCGGTATATAACCCCTCTTTTTATCTTTTAGGACACTGCTTTCGGGCAGCCTCTTCATAAGAGCCGGATTGTCGGAATTACACAGGAGAGACAACCAAGGAGGCAACGGGCTTTGCGCACAAAGGGAATAACCAGGTGGAATCTGTTCACGATCATTATATCTGTTTTATATACTTACATGCAACCTGCCCTTGGATAGGACATGTTAAATAGTCCTATTTACTTCTGCTTAAACGCACCCATTGTAAACATACACCTAAACGTATTATTCACCAATGGGAGATAATATATAGCGTCAGCTTATTATTCCTATTTGAGCATTTTTCTTACAAATGTTTATTTAACATAGCATCCGTACACCTTGGTATGATCAGTTTGCCACGGGCTTCTTATGGAACCTCATAATACGGCAAAACAAGTCTGAACACTTTCAACAGTGCGGCACCCCGAACTTATAGCATTATATGCATCAGCTCCGAATCATGTCTTGGGTCAATAGTTGGGTTTGCCCGGCTCCCTTGTTTTGGTACCTTACGTTCTGTTATATCGGCTAAGGTAGCGCAGGGAGAACTATTGTGATTGTGTCCCAGTTCTTCTGGACGAGCACCTCAGTAGAGAAAGCTGAAAACTGACCGGCATGATACGGCGAGAGCTGGTCGCTGTTTGAGAGGTCTTAAAATCCTTAAAGATTTTTTTCGCTTTAGGCGAGGAGTGGGACTCATCCGATTTAGGCATATATAGCGCCCCAATTTGGCTTTCCGAATTCTAGGGGCTTCGCCGAAATTTAAAATTGTATACTTCTATGGCTAAGTGAAAGTTATAAAGTCGCATAGTCTGATTGCCTTGTTCGCTGCGCCAAACACCTCCTTCATGGACCAAAAGTTTGGATAAAAGAGTGTTCTGGGTTTTCCACGAACACCCCGGTACTGGTTACGTGAGGGGGAAGCTGACGACTGGCCTACTTTCAGAATTTTATAAACAGCCGCACAGAAGGTAATATTTTAAATAAAAACAAAGTGCTATATAGCGCAAATACCTTCGTTATATTACAAAAAACAACAGAAGTACATTCATTCAAAGATCGTGTCCTTTGTACATTCTTCGGCCACAAGACGATCTCCCTTCATAACGCCATCATAATATTTTTTGGGACAGCGATGCGCCTTGCCCTCCGGCGGTCCATCCTTCACCAGCTTCTCCGCATCGAGCTTGCCCCAATACACCTTCGCACGGGCAAAGGCCCGGCGGGCACCCTCGATGCAAACGGATCGCTTGATCACTTCAAGCCACGGACAGGCATTTACCATCCTCTTTATCAGCCCGAAGTAGCTAGCGGGCAGGGGCTCACCAGGCCACATCCGGACTATGAAATCTTTCATAGCCACTTCAGCCGCCCTGTGGAGTTCAACCAACTGCTTCAGTTGGTCACTCAGAGGCATTGGGTGTTCGGCTCTAGCATACTGGGACCAGAACAACTTCTCCATTGAGCTCCCCTCCTCGGCACGGTAGAACTCCGCAGCATCTGATACGCTGCGTGGCAGATCTGCGAATGCCCCTGGAGAGCTCCGAATTCGGGTAAGTAAAAGAAACGCCTCCTCCACATGCTTGCTTTGCATAAAGAATGTCTTACCCGCCGCTATCTTCTTGGCCACCTGGATTTTCTGCTGGGCCTTTTTGGCTTCGGCCTTGGCGTCTTTCATACTCGCAAGGGCCTTCGCAAGCTAAGACTCCTTCGTCTTGAGGTCACGCTCCAAGGACTCAAACTTCTTGCCGAGCTCCTAGAGCTCTTGCTGTACTTTGCTCACCCTACCGTTCTGCTTTTCGCGCTCAATGCGCTCTAGGGCCGCTTTGTCTTCGGCCTCGGACAGCGCTTTCTTCAAGGATGCCACTTCGGTTGTGGCCCGTATTTCAAAGTCACGACGCTTTGTCGTTAGAATCACCAATTTTGTCTATTCTTTATGATATGCGAACGGGGTATCACAAACCTTTGTTCTCTTCGAGTTGCCTCTTCGTGAGGCCGAGCTCTCCCTATGCCTGCTCCAGGTCCCGTTTGAGTCCGGTGACCTCGGCCGTGCGGGCAGCAGCAGCAAGCAACACTGCCTGCTTATTCACATGCACACCTACTATTAGACTCCTGTGGATTTTAATTGACCCTCCGTTTGGCTTTTCGTTCCAAACACCAAACAGAGTATCAGGGGCTACTACCTATCGAGTGATAATTTCACACATTTTTATTACTTACCTCAATACCTGTCAAGAGGCTGGCGTAGGCTTCGGTTAGTCCGCTCTTGGCGGATAGAACCTTCTGAATGACCGCACTCATAAGAGTACGGTGCTCTTCATCCATGGAAGCGCCGCGAAGCGCTTCCAGCAGACTATCCAATGCCTCTGGCGTAACGGAAGTCATCGGCACGGACAGCTCACCCTCCCTAGAGAGGGGCCGCCTGCCCGAATCCAGAACCATTGGAGGTTCCGGCACAGTATCCGGCTGAGAGCCTGGCTTGCTGCGGCTCTCGTCGGCACAATCTGCGGCGATCTTATACCCCGTGTGCCCGGCGTCTGGAATTTCGCCTTGGGGCATCTCCAGAGTCACCTCCCCTGCTCTGGGAGCCTTTGGGACAACACCTCGGTGTCATCCGCAGGCCAAGGAGTAGTGGCCGTCGGGAGCGAGTTCATCGCTGAATCACTCAAGGACCCATCCGAAGATGATACCTCGGGATGGACCCTGGCCGGACTGCATATATGTGTTCGATGTTATAACAAACTATGAAGCGAAGTCGCACTAAAGTATAACAGAGTGCGGATACTTACGATCTCACTAGGGGCTTCCCCCTGGGCAGCCACTCCACCTCGCTATAGGCGGCAGTGGTGGAGTAATTCGGAAGGGAGGCCTTTCCCTTCTTGGGCGTCCTGGCCTCCCCCTCCGGGTGGATTTCCTCTTCTTCTCCTCCCCAGTGCAGGGAGGCAGAGCGTCTTCGTGTTTTTCCCTGCCTCCGTGGGAGGAATCTGCCTCGTCGTCTTCGGATGATGAGGGTATAAAGGCCTTGCGCCAGGGACCCTTCCTGGTCCCCTGAGCCGCCTTCTTAGGCCCCTTGTCCTCTTCGGATGGGGCAGCCCTTTCCTCTTCCTCCTCCCCTTCGGGGGAGGAGTGTGCCTCGTCATCTTCGGACGAGACGTCCGGTACGACCTTACGCCGGAGACCCTTCCTGGTCCCCGGGGCCTTCTTTTCGGCCTTCTTTTCTGGCGCCTTGTAGGGCGCCGGGACGAGCATCTCCGCCAGGAGAGCATCTGCTGGACCTTCTGGCAGTGGAGCTGGACAGTCAATCCGCTTCGCCGTCTCCACATACTCTTGATTAAACACACACAATGACTTAAGATCCTCCCATGAGTACACTTGGAAAGTCTACATCCGGTGATAGTCAGAAAACTCACCGGACGGGGGAGCCGCGTGGCGTGAAGTCCACGGTCCTCGGATGTGGGAGAAGGTATTTCGAAGGCCTTGAACAACGCCTTCCAGGCGTCCTTGTGTGTCATGCCGTAGAGCTCTCAAAGTGTCTGGTGTTCGGCCGGGACGAACTCCCACAGATTAAATGCCCGCCTTTGGCACAGAAGAATCCGGCGGACAAGCATGACTTGGACCATGTTGACAAGCTTGATTTTCTTGTCCTTCAGCTCGGCAGGCTCGCCCCAGGCCAGGCCCTTCTTTTCCCAGGAGGTGAGCCGCATGGGGATTCCGGATCGGAATTCGGGGGCCGCCGCTCAGTTGACGTCTTGTGGCTCGGTGATGTAGAACCACCCCGATTGCCACCCTTTCACGGTCTCCGCGAAGGAGCCGTCAAGCCAGGTGACGTTGGGCATCTTGCCCACCATGGCACCTCCGCACTCCGCTTGCTGGCCACTCATGATCTTCGGCTTCACGCAGAAGATTTGTAGCCACAAGCCAAAGTGAGGCTTGATGCGGAGGAAGGCCTCGCACACGACGATAAACACCAAGATGTTGAGGACGAAATTTGGGGCTAGATCACGTAAATCTAGCCCGTAGTAGAACATGAGCCCGCGGATGAAGGGATGAAGTGGAAATCCCAGTCCACGGACGAGGTGGGCAAGGAACACGACCCTCTCATGGGGTTCCGGAGTTGGAATGATCTGCCCTTCGTCCGGTAGTCGGTGCGCAATGTCTGCGGCCAAGTATCCGGCCGCCCGAAGCTTCGCAATATGCTCCTCCTTCATGGTGGAGGTCACCCACTTGCCTCCTGCTTTGGACATGTTTGACTATGCGGAGAAGGCGTGGACTAGGGCGCTGGAGCTCGAGGAGGCAAGGAGGGATAAGCGAAGGAGGGAGAAGGCATGGGTGAAAATGGGGAACCCTTATTCCTTTATAGGGGTGACAAAAGCGGTGCGCCTCCCCACTTGCCCGTTGAGGGGCGCTTGTTTCCCAAGCGCCACGATTGATGGCGCGGTTGGGTTACCCATACCCGTATTGATGGGAATCCCGTAATAAGGGGACATGATCTATGCTTTGACAAGACGTGCCGAGGAAACCACCTCGCAATATGCGCTATGGCTGGTTGTGGGAAAACGGTTCGAATAATGACCCGACCATAGTATCATGTCACTTTGTCTAAAGTTGTCAGCAGATTACATTTGCGAAATATCATTCTCTCTACGGTGGCATGTGAAGATCATCTTACAGATCCGGACATGATCTAAGTGTTTGATAATTACTATGGAGTATTCAGAGATGGAACCCGCCTTGCAATGCCGAAGACAAACTGCGCGCCGGACTCATCGTCATTGAAGCCTGGTTCAGGGGCTATTGAGGGAGTCCTGGATTAGGGGGTATCCGGACATCCGGACTATATCCCTTGGTCGGACTGTTGGACCGTGAAGATACAAAAGATACAAGACTCAAGACTTCATCCCGTGTCCGGATGGGACTCTCCTTTGCGTGGAAGACAAGCTTGGCGATCCGGATATTATATTTCCTTCTTTGTAACCGACTCCATGTAAACCCTAGCCCTCTCCGGTGTCTATATAAACCGGAGGGTTTAGTCCTTAGAGACAGAGTCATAATCATCATAGGCTAGCTTCTAGTGTTTAGCCTCTACGATCTCGTGGTAGATCAACTCTTGTAATACTCATATCATCAATATCAATCAAGTAGGAAGTAGGGTTTTACCTCCATCTAGAGGGACCGAACCTAGGTAAAACATCGTGTCCCTTACCTCTTGTTACCATTAGCCTTAGACGCACAAATTGGGACCCCCTACCCGAGATCCGCCGGTTTTGACACCGACAGTGGGTTTGAGAGCAAGAACACGAGAGAGAGAGAGAGAGAGAGAGAGAGAGAGAGAGAGAGAGCTAGAGGGATTTTTTTCTGGAGGTAGGTGATGAAGTGAGCTAAAGGGATAAGTGAGGGGGGCCTTGTGGGGCCCACTATCCACCAGGGCGCGCCAGGTGGGTATGGTGCGCCCTGGTGCTTAGTGGGCACCTGGGGCACCACCCTATGGTGTTTTCAGTGCTAGAAATTCTCAAATAATTAGGGGAAAATCGTGTTAAAATTTCGTAGCATTCTGGGCACTTTTATTTTTGGGCACTTTTCTATTGTACGGATAATTGAGAAAATAGGATATTCATGGAATTTTATTGTATTTAACTAAAAATAACAGAAAACAAAGAGTAGGGACAGAGGGTTATGCTTACTAAATTTGTCGACCACATGCCTCTCGAAAATAATCCATTAATAAGGTTTATCAAGTCTTATTAACAACCACTTTCAATTAGCATGAACCCGAAGAACTTTCGTAAAACACTAAGTTACCTCAACGGGAATATGCATATCCCCAACAATAAGTATTTCTTATTTCTTTTTGACAATAGGAAGGGGAAACTGGAAGCTTCCAATAGTAATTGTCGGAGCCTTTTCAATAACATTAATACCATTCACTTGAAATTGTTTCTTCAGAAAGTGCACCATATGCTCATTACCATTGATATGAAAAGTGAATTTGCTTTTGTTGCAATCAATAACAGCCCCTGCAGTATTCAAAAAGGGTCTACCAAGGATAATCGACATGTTGTCGTCCTCGGGCATCTCAAGTATATAACAAAGTTTGTCAAGATAGTAACATTTACAACGGGCACATCCTCAGAAATACCGATAGGTATGGCAGTTGATTTGTCAGCCATTTGCAAAGATATTTCAGTAGATGTGAGTTTATTCAAATCAAGTCTTTTGTATAAGGAAAAAGGCATAACACTAACACCAGCGCCCAAATCACACAAAGCAGTTTTGACATAGTTTCTTTTGATAGAGCATGGTATAGTTGGTATTCCTGGATCTCCTAATTTCTTAAGTACTCCATTCTTACCAGAATAATTAACAAGCATGGTGGATATTTTAGCTTCAGGTATTTTTCTTTTATTAGTGATGATATCTTTCATGTATTTAGCATAAGGGGCCATCTTTAAAATATCAGTCAAACGAGTATGCAAAAAGATTGGCCTAAGCATTTTAGTAAAGCGTTCAAATTCTTCCTCATCCTTTTTATTAGATGGTTTAGGTGGAAATGGCATGGTTTTATGAAACCATGGTTCTCTTTCTTTACCATGTTTTCTAGCAACAAAGTCTCTTTTATCACAACGTTTATTTTTAGGAGGTGGGTTATGAAGATCAACAAGAAGTTATATTTCAACATCATTGTCTAGTTCCTTATCATTTTTTGGTTGAGCATATATATGAACATCATCATTGTAATTTTCATTATCATTAGGTGAATGTTCATTACCAGATTGAGTTTCAGCATCATAGATAGAGACATCACTGTTAACATTAGAAGGTTTTTCTACCTCAGGTTCACTAGAAGTATGCAAAGTCCAATCATTGTTATTTTTCTTTTTCTTTTCGGAAGGACTAGATGTATCAACATTAATTCTATGGTAGTCTTGTTCAATTCTTTTAGGATATCCCTCAGGATAAAGTGGCTCCTGAGTCATTGTACCTCCTCTAGTCATTACTCTAACATCATGATCATTCATATTATTATTCATTTCATTGAGCAATTCACTTTGAGATTTAGCAACTTGTTCTAACTGAGTTTGTATCATAGAAGCATGTTTTCCTACTCCTCTAACATCATTAGTGATTCTAAATAATAAGTCACTTAAGCGAGCAAACGTATTAGCATTTTGCTTTAATTATTTCATAACATAGGCATTGAAGTGATCTTGTTTCATAATGTAATTTTCAAATTCATACAAGCATTGACTAGGATGTTTACTATAAGTAATATCACCTTCATCAAAGTTTATAAGTGAATTTACCTCTACCACTTGTGGTGGTATGTGAAGGCCATGTATTTCTTCAATAGGTGGTAAATTTTTGACATCCTTAGCTTTAATACCATTTTCCTTCATACATTTCTTTGCTTCTTGCATTTAATTTCGTAAGATGTGCCACAACAGTTTCAGTTTCATAGCCATGGAAAGGATTGGATTCAACCAAAGTAATTAACTCTGGGTCGACAGAGAATTCATAATCCTTATCAGTAATAAAGATAGGTGAAGTAGCAAACTTAGGATCATATTTCATTCTAGCATTCAAAGATTTTTCTTTCAACTTGCATAGTAATTTATTAAGATCATCTCTATCTTTACAAGCAAGAAAGTCTCTAGCTACCTCTCCATCCATAACATAACCCTCAGGTATCTTAGGCAATTCATATCTAGGGGCACTAGTTCCAATAGGTTAATCAAAAATTTTAGTTTCAATAATTTCATCAGTTTCAGTAATTTCATTGGTTTCAGCATTCTCAATTGCTTGAGCTCTAGCAAGTTGTTCATCAAGAAATTCACCCAATGGCACAGTCTTATCAAGCAAGGTACTAGCATCATACATAGCAGAAGTAGCATCATAAATAACTTGCAACATATCAGGAATAATAGCATGTGGTGGTGTTGCAAGCATACTCAAAACAGAAGGTGAATCAAGTGCAGAGCTAGATAACAGTTCCTTACCTCCCCTCGTTTTAGAGGGAACGATCTTGGTTCTATCAACCTTAAGATTCTTCATAGTGATCAATAGATATAAATCCCAAGTGACTCGACAAATATAGCTATGCTCCCCGGCAACAGCGCCAGAAAAAGGTCTCGATAACCCACAAGTATAGGGGATCGCAACAGTTTCGAGGGTAGAGTATACAACCCAAATTTATTGATTCGACACAAGGGGAGCCAAAGAATATTTGTATGTATTAGCAGTTGAGTTGTCAATTCAACCACACCTAGAGATTAAATATCTGCAACAAAGTGATTAGTAGCACAGTAGTATGATAGTTTAATAGCAGTAGTAGTGATAGCAACAGTAACAGTAACAGTAGTAGCAGTAATTGTGTATCAGTTGTAACAGTAGTAACAATAGAAGCAACTTAGCAAGAACAATATGTGAAAAACTCATAGGCATTGGATCGGTGATAACATTGGATAATGTTCATCATATAACAGTCATAACCTAGGGAGACACAGAACTAGCTCTAGTTCATCGATATAATGTAGGCATGTATTCCGTAAATAGTCATATGTGCTTATGGAAAAGAACATGCATGACATCTTTTGTCCTACCCTCCCGTGGCAGCTGGGTCCATGGAAACTAAGGGATATTAAGGCCTCCTTCTAATAGAGAACCGGTACAAAGCATTAACACATAGTGAATACATGAACTCCTCAAATTACGGTAGTCACCGGAAAGAATCCCAATTGTTGTCACTTTGGGGTATGCGAAAAGAATCCCAACACGTAATAGGTGCATATAACTTGCAAGATCGGATCTAGAACATAGATATAATGATGATAACATAAACGGTTCAGATCTGAAATCATGGCACTCGGGCCCTAGTGACAAGCATTAAGCATAGCAAAGTCATAGCAACATCAATCTCAAAACATAGTGGATACTAGGGATCAAGGCCTAACAAAACTAACTCGGTTACATGATGAATATCATCCAACACATCACCATCCAACAAGCCTACAAAGGAATTACTCACTCCTGGCGGTGAGCATCATGAAATTGGTGATGGAGGATGGTTGATGATGACAATGGCGACGAATCCCCCTCTCCAGAGCCCCGAACGGGCTCTAGATTTGTCCTCCCGATGAAGAACAGGAGGTGGCAGTGGCTCCGTATTGTAAAATGCTATGAAACTTCCTCTCATATTTTTTCTCCAAAAATAGGAATTTATAGGATCGAGATTAGGGTCAGCGGAGCCTCGTGGGCCCTACTACCCACCAAGGTGCGCCATAGGGGGGTGGCGCACCCTAGTTCCTAGTGGGCAGCAAGGGCCCCTCTAGTGGGTCTTGGTTCTAGTATTTTTCCTTTATTCCAAAATAATTCTCCAAAAGTTTCGTCCAATTCCGAAAACTTTTATTTCTGCACAAAAACAACACCATGGTAGTTCTGCTGAAAACAGCATCAGTTCGGGTTAGTTTCATTAAAATCATGCAAACTAGAGTTCAAAACAAGAGCAAAAGCATTAGGAAAAGTATATACGATGGAGACGTATCAAGGGACCCTTCCGGACTCCTCCGGAACCCTCCAGAAGCTTCCTGGTACAATATCGGCAAAACCCAAAACTTTTTTGGTAGCCAAAATATGACTTCCCATATATAAATCTTTACCTCCATACCATTCTGGAGCTCCTCGTGACGTCCGGGATCTCATCCTAGAAAAACATTCGGTCACCAACTTACATATCCCAATACTACTCTAGCATCAACGAATGTTAGGCGTGCGGACCCTAGGGTTTGAGAATCATGTAGACATGACCGTGACTCCTCTTTGGTCAATAACCAATAACGGGACCTAGATTCCCATATTGTTCCTACATATTCCATGAACATCTTTATCGGTCGGACCACGACGTCGAGGATTCAGTTAATCCCGTATACAATTCCCTTTGTCCAGCGATATGTTACATGCCCGAGATTCGATCGTCGGTATCTCCATACCTAGTTCAGTTTCATTATTGGCAAGTCTCTTTAATTGTTATGTAATACAAGATCCCATGACTAACTCATTAGCCACATTGCTTGCAATCTCTTTACGATGTTGTATTACCGAGAGGGCACAGGGATACCCCTCTATCATACAGAGTAACAAATCCTAGTATCGGTTCATGCCAACCCAGCAGACACCTTCAGAGATATCTGTAGAGCACCTATATGATCACCCAATTACGAAGTGATGTTTGATAGCACACCAAGGTATTCCTCTGGTGTCAGGGAGTTGCATGATCTCATTTTCTTAGGAACAGATACTTGACATGAAGAAAGTAGTACTAATAAACTTAAGTGATACGATCATATGCTTAGCTTACGGTTGGGTCTTGTCCATCACATCATTCTCCTAATGATGTGATCCCGTTATCAAATGACAACCCATGTCTATGGTTAGGAAACCTTAATCATATTTGATCAACGAGCTAGTCTAGTAGAGGCTCACTAGGGACACGGTGTTGTTTATGCATCCACACATGGACACGATGTTGTTTATGTATCCACACATGTATCTTAGTTTCCGGTCAATACAATTCTAGCATGGATAATAAACGTTATCATAAATAGGAAAATATGATAATAACCAATTTATTATTGCCTCCAGGGCATATTTCCAACACTAATATGTTCCCTAAATCACATAACAAATGTACATGATGTTCTAATGCTATTCTTGCAAGGTGCTTTAAACGATCATACCTATGAGTTGTTCGAAGAGTTAATTAACACGAAGAGACATCATCACTTGGTCAAGTACTCCTTTAAGGTTAAAATTTGTAACCATCCGTGGGATCAGAAAAGATAGGTATAGAGGGGGGGTGAATAGACTCTTAACCAACCAGAGGTGTAGTTTTTAGTTATCTTGAAAATTAAGCATATTTTGGCAAAAGTTAATAAAGCATGCATATCTAGAGATGGGGCAGCGGAAATAATAAAGCATGCAATGTGCGGAAAGTAAGGGATGCAAATGGAACGCAATGAAGACATGATGATTTTTGGCGTGGTTTTGATAGGTGGTGCTATCGTACATCCACGTTGATGGAGACTTCAACCGATGGAGGGTAACGGTTGTGCGAGTCCACGGAGGGCTCCAACCATGAAGGGTCCATGAAGAAGTAACCTTGTCTATTACATCATGGCTTACGTCCATGAAGGACTGGCCTTACTCGGGTAGATCTTCACGAAGTAGGCGATCTCCTTGCCCTTACAAACTCCTTGGTTCAACTCCACATCTTGGAGGCTCCCAAGTGACACCTAACCAATCTAGGAGACACCACTCTCCAAAAGGTAATAGATGTTATGTTAGTGATGAACTCCTTGCTCTTTTGCTTCAAATGATAATCTCCTCAACACTCAATCTCTCTCACACATATTTGGCTTGGGTAGGAGAAGGATTGGATTGGAAAGCAACTTGAAGAGGCTAGAAATCAAGGTTCAAATGGTTGGATGTGAATCTCTTGATCTCAACACATGAGTAGGTGGTTCTCTCTCAGAAAATGAATGGTGGAAGTAGTGTTTCGTTCTGATGGCTCTCTTAGAGAGTAGATGGGGGTGGAGGGGTATAGATATCCTTCACCCAAAATCCAACCGTTACACACTTTTTACTCAAATCGGTGAGAACGAACATAATCTCTATGAGATCGATATGTGTAAAAGATATGAATGTTGGGCATTTTGGTGGGTCCGAAGTGGAACAACTCGGTGGGACCGAAGTGCAATGGCTAGGGCAAAACTTCATTTTGGAATTTCCGATTGTCAACTCGATGGTTCCAGAGTGAAACAATGCCATCATCGAAACTTAGCCAGGCCATCTTGATGGGACCAAGATCCTTTTTGGTCAAACCGACTTGCTAGGGTTTGGCTGTGGCAAATTGTGGGTTCATCTTGGTGGGTCCAGAGTAGATGATATCGATCGGACCGAGATGAAGAATTAGGGTTTTTGACAGATGAGTTTGAGAAAATGACTGAGGGTTTTTCGAGCAATATCACTAATCATTTGAGCAACAACCTCGTCATCAATACCTCATCCCCTTTTAATAGTATTCGCTTTCCTAAGGGACTCAATGTGACCTTGGATCACTGAACTGAAGATGTAGAGTCTTGGGGTTGCCAATTCTTGTCCTAAGCAATTTGATGGGGTCCACATCCTCATGTCCTTGCCATGCCACTGTTGAATTTATCTAGAATATCCTAGATAAAAGTGTTAGTCCAACAACATGTATGTTGACATTAATTACCAAACTAGCAAGGGGGCAAATGTGTTTTAAAATTCCCCATTTTTTGTAATTGATGATAACATACATCAAAGCTTCAAGTAAGAATACAGAAAATAGTACATTAAAGCTTTGAAGGAACATGTAACATGCATATGCTCCCCCTACAAGTGTGCAAGCATGCAAGTGATGATAATTCGTGAAAATCCGAGTGCGCAACAGGGAGGAATGAGTTACATGTAGCTTGGCCATATGCATCAGAGCAACATGATGAAAGATATATCTTCATGTCCATAATTCTTTCTTGCAAATAATATGTGCAGTAAGCAAGAGAGCATCATGCACATGAGTGTGATCCATATACTTACCTTGAGGTTCTTGAACTGGTCCTTGAAGAAATAAGCTTGAGAAAAGAAGGTTAGATAACACAAGATAACTTCAACAAGAATGGGCCACAAGACCTACAAGATTACCAAGATTTGGATGAGATGTATGAGATAAGTATCACTGGGTGAGTACTTCTTTCAGGTGTAGACATGTCTCAAAAGATCAAACAAGATTTGTAATAATATTTAATGGATTTTTCTCCCCTAGACTTGAACTTCCTCTCCGCCTGAATCTAACATTGGGTAGTGGGAGTAGGTAGGGTAAGACAAAATTAGAGCAAAAGTAGAATCAGAGCAGACTTTACTTATCAAGCCGAGATATTATCAACTTGAATAATCAACATGTTTCCCCCCTCTTAGAAACATGTAGATTCTCTCCTATTTTGTATAATGCATATTTAGAAGTAAGCTTTGATGTGCACCTCTATCTCCCCCTTTGACATCAATTTCCAAGAAAGGTGAGGTTTCAATATAATGAGTCAAGTGGGTGTGGTCCTGGAGAGGCACAACTAGGCATGATCTAATTTTTAGATGCATGTATAGGGAAAGAATCATCGAGTGAATCTGGATAAAAGAAATAAATAGGTTTGGCAAAATATTCTTTCCACACATAATCAGTGACTTCGATGTGTTTTGATCAGTGACTCTGAGATGGATATATCACAGATAGAGCACATTGGCTGGTCCGAGTTAGTCCGTTTTGGTGGCACCGATGAACTATGTGCAGGGTTTATTTGCACTTAGGTGTGACCAATGAGCTTCAGACCGGAGAGACCAAGTTCAACACAGAGAGAAAAAAATTTCAACTCATCTCACTTGCACGAAAGATCTCACAAATATTTTCAGGGAATTCAAATAAGATTTGCAATGAATTTACTAGAAACAAACTAAACTAAAGAAAATAACACAGGAAGAAATAAGATCTCAATGAAGCTTTTTTTTGAAAGGGGAAAACACTAGCAAGAAGAAAGCAAACAAAGATAGCAACTAGAGAACTTCATCTAGAGAGGGTCGGCGACTAGGTCACCTATGTTAGAGTATATTGACTTAGGAGTCAAGTGAGATCACTTGATCATAGGTCATACTCATCGTTAAGCTCAAAATGGGGTTACCAATTTTCATTTAAGCATGGCAATGTATTCACATCTTGTTGAGGTTCTTTGACTCATATATTTGAGTAAAGTTTATCTAGGATGTGATGACTTACATTGATGTTTGGTGTAGATATCCCTCATATAGTTGAATTTGAGGTGAATGCTCATGGAGTGAAGTTGAGAGCAATCCTTTCATTTGTAGTTCATCTTCCTACAAGGGTTAGTTTGCAAGGAATAACATATGTATCTAATTTGACAAGAGTGAAGCATAGAATTGTATATTGTCAAAGGGTATATTTGTGTTGTCTTGTTCCTTGGGTACACCAAAGGTGTACATACTTGGTCCAATATTGCTTTCTCCAGACATGAATTTGAGAGCAACTTTGTGAAATGATGTTCATCCAAGTACCTACAATTGTTAGATGCAATACAAGGGAGCAATATATCCAAGATATGAAAGATCATCATAAGAGATATATCATGGATTAGTCATAATAGCCCATGCCTTGCATGCATCCAAGTGAGTGTTTAGTTTACACTGGAAGCATCAATGACATTCAACTCACTTCTCAAGTGACGAAATGTCTTCTCATCAAGAGGTTTGGTGAAGATATCCGCCAATTGTTTGTCGATACGAACATGCTTAAGTTCATTGTCACCTTTAGCAACATGATCTCGAATGAAATGGTGACGAACCTCGATATGCTTAGTTCGAGAATGTTGCACGGGATTGTGTGCAATCTTAATAGCACTCCGATTGTCACATAGTAATGGCACATGTTTCACATGTATCCCATAATCTTTAAGAGTTTGTGTCATCCATAGCAATTGTGCACAACATGATCCGGCTGCGATGCATTCCTCTTCAGCGGTGGATAGAGATATCGAATTTTGTTTCTTGGATGACCAAGATAAAAGAGATCTACCAAGAAATTGACATGTACCTGAAGTGGATTTTCTATCAACCTTGTCTTCGGCATAGTCTGAGTCAGAGTAGCCAACAAGTTTGAATGAAGATCCTTTAGGATACTAAATTCCAAAGTTTGGTGTATGTATTAAGTATCTCATAATTCGTTTTATGGCCTTAAGTTGACACTCTTTTGGTGCCACTTGATATTGTGCACACGTGCACACAATTAGCATAATATCGGGATGGGAGGCACATAGGTATAGCAAAGAACCAACCATGGAGCGGTTGACGATGCCATAGACCTAGGGTAGGGTCATAGACCTTACCTATACGTCCTACCCAAGGTCACTACCCTAGAAGCAGGGACATTCAAAGCACATCAGGAAGTATCAACTGAAGCCATCGAGTGCAATCCACTCGACCAGACACCTCACTCAGATGCCCCCCAATTTCACTCGACCTAGATGGAGTCATTCGACCATACAGGAAATCACTCAGAGTATAGAAGGTCTAGAGTCACTCAGGATGGCAACGGTCAGGCATTCACTCCATAGTCTTAAAGATCATTGATAACACTTTATAGCTGGCTTTACCAGTAATGCCCTATCTTAATGTACATTGAACCCCGGTAACGGAGGATGGCTAGGGTCTTGGCGCACTCTATATAAGCCACCCCCTCCTATGGGACAAGGGTTCGCACCCCTTGTAACACACACACCCATATTCCAGTCGACCACCTCAGGGCACCGAGACGTAGGGATTTTACCTCCTCTGAGAGGGGCCTGAACTCGTAAACTCGTGTGTACAACCTCGCCGTAGCTAGGGCCTCTCCTCCTCATACGTACCCCCTATTCTTACTGTCAAACTTAGTACCACGACAGTTGGCGCCCACCGTGGGGCAAAGCGTCTTAGCAACTTCCGGCGAGGTTGTGTTTTCTTCGATCTTCATCAACATGGTTTTCGGCGGCAGTTTGGTCATGGGCCGCGAGTTCCAACTCGGTGCGCTCACTTTTGTCGCTGACTACTCCGCCTGGCTCCAGGAAGCCCCCCTCGATGTCAACACTCTCCCGATCTGTGGATCATCGCACTTTCACGCGAGTGCCTGCGGCATCCTCTTACAACAGTCGTCGACTCCATATCGGTCAGCCTTCGTGTCGCCTACTCACTCTGCTGGACGCCTCCGCAAGCGATCTGGTCGGTCACGGCTCCAGCGGTGGGTGAAGCATGTGGTGGCTCGCCAGATGGCCACCCCCCAACTCGCGACAATCGAGCCCGACGAATTTCACTACGGTCCAGTCGACCTGTCGACTGGTTCTGCAGATAGGTTTTCTGAGAGCGGGAGTTGTGACCCCACGGCAGAATTTCTCGTGGTTGACTCCCATCGCAGCCCACCTGGGTTTCACCGCAGCAGCGGCAATGGTGGCGGTGATGGCCCGTCATTCGGACACGAGGAGTACGAGCCCCAACCTCTCAATTCACAGCAGAGGGAAGAGCTGCACCACCGCAACGAGGAGGCCCTCCAGACACCCATTATAGGGGAAACCGCCGAGGCTTGAGCCTTGGAGGCAGTGCATATGGCCACGCTGGATGAGCGCACTCGTTTGGAGAATCTCCAACATTCTCTAGACGAACGTGCCCGTCGACTGATCCCCAAATCCAGTCGACGTCCATGACAATTGTTTCCGCCTGAACCTCAGGTATTCTGCACACCGATCCAGAATCTTGCAGCTGTTGCACGTATAGCAGAGTCTATTTAGTCGTCCCATTTAGAGGCTGGAAGGGGCTTGGAACATATCAGAACGCTGCTCCGAGAAGCAGGAGAGCTGAACTCCGCCGTGTCCCGGTCCTGGAACAGGATCCACAGCAGGTCAGTAAGGGAAGATACCGTTCAGTCGGCACACAGTCCTGGGTTGCCTTTGCGACGTGAAGATCGTGATCACCGCCGAGATCGGCACCTGGGAAGAGCTCATGGAGAGTTTGACCGGGAGTACGCCCGTGACAACCACCATCGAGTGCCTCCGCGCCTTCCGAGGGACAGGTCGTACGCGCCTCGACGATATGACGACAGGCGCCCGTATGGTAATGACCGTAGAGTTCCAGTTGACCCAAGAGAGCCTGGGTTCGATGCAAGGTCAGTCCTTGTTCAGGGTTTGGTCGACCAGAACAAAGCATACAGAGAGGGGCTGGATAGAGACAGGCTTGGTGGAAGCAAGGTCCATGTTTCTGGTCTTGAGTGTTTGGAAGAGCCATTAGAGCCGCTGAGATGCCTCACAACTTCAGATTGGCGACTGGCGTCAGTAATTTCACAACAGAGTCGAAGCCTGACACTTGGTTGGAAGACTACCGAGTGGCTGTGCATATTGGTGGCAGCAGTGATGAGGTGGCCATGAAGCACCTCCCTTTGATGCTCGAAGGTTCTGCCAGGGCTTGGTTGAATCAGTTGGCCCCTGGAAGCATTTTCATTTGGGATGAGTTGGCCCGAGTGTTTACCAAAACGTTTGAGGGCACCTGCAAGAGACCTGCTGGTTTGTCAGAATTACAGCATTGCATGCAGAAACAGAACGAGACCTTGAGAGATTATATCCAGAGATGGATCACTCTTCACCACACGGAGGAGAACGTATCGGATCACCAAGCAGTTTGTGCCTTTAAAGAAGGCGTTCGCTATAGAGAGCTCAATCTGAAGTTCGGTCGGGCCGGAGATAAGTCTCTGGCTCGATGATGGAGATTGCCACCAAGTACGCTAACGACGAAGAAGAGGACCGACTCCGGAGCGGGAAGAACAGACCATCCACCCAGGACACCGGAGGAGGAAACTCCAATGGAAGCAGAAGCGAAAGGCTAAAGTTGTGGGCCCTACCGAAGCAGCAGTTCTGAACCAAGGAAAGTTCGAAGGGAAGCCAAGGGGCCTTGGACCCCTAAAAAAGTGAAAGATCAAGCAGGAAATGATGTACTTTATTTCCCATCATATACACACCAAAAAGGATGAAGAGGGGAATCTGATTCTTCCCAAGCATACCACTCGGCAGTGTCGACTCCTGATTCAGAGCTTCCGAGAAAGCCAACCAAGCGAACAGGACAAAGAGTCTAATAAGGAGGAAGACAAGGAGGATGGTGGTGGTTACCCAATGTTAATGCCACCTTGGTGATTTTTGCTGACCTCAAGAGCAAAAGTCGACTGAAAGTTATTAACAGAGAGGTGAACATGGTTGCTCCGGCCACACCAAGATATTTGAAATGGTCAAAAACCCCTATTACATTCGACCAGTCCGACCACCTGCCGCACGTTGCTACCTCTGGGCGGCAAGCGTTGGTGGTCGACCCAGTCGTTGGGGGCACCCGACTGACCAAGGTTTTGATGGATGGTGGTAGTGGACTGAATATATTATACGCTGAGGCCCTCCGGGGGATGGGCATTCCGATGTCCAAACTCAGTGAGAGCAACATGAGATTCCATGGTATCATCCCAGGAAAGAAAGCCGATTCACTCGGTTAGATCACTCTTGATGTGGTTTTTGGTGATTCCCTGAATTACCGCAAGGAGAAGTTGACGTTTGATGTAGTGGATTTTGACAGTGCCTATCATGCCATTCTAGGCAGACCCGCTTATGCTAGTTTCATGGCTCGACCGTGCTATGTATACCTCAAGTTGAAGATGCCTAGCCCCAAAGGCGTGATCACGGTCACTGGAAACCGGCAGAGAGCAGAAGATTGTCTCCAGAACGGTTCGAAGATCGCCGATGAGCAGATGGCAGTAGTAGTGTTTCAAGAATACTAGAAGAATGCAGATCCGAGTGATTTGTTGTGTGCCAAGAGGCCTGCCTCGGAGTCCGCATTTCAGTCGGCCGGTGAGACAAAGCCGGTTCACATTCACCCGACTGACCCCAATGTTGCTCCGACCCATATCTCAACAACACTCGACAACAAATAGGAAGAAGCGCTCATCCAGTTCCTCCGTGAGAACTGAGACATCTTTTCATGGAAACCATCTGACATGCCAGGTGTATCCAGGGAACTAGCTGAGCACCGTTTGCGAGTCGACTCAAAGGCAAAACCCGCTAAAGAGCATCTCCGTCGGTTCACCGCGGAGAAGAGAAAGGCGATTGGCGAGGAGGTGGCTCGGCTTCTGGCTGCCGAGTTCATTCGCGAGATATACCACTCTGAGTGGCTCGCCAATGTCGTTATGGTCCCCAAGAAAGATAAATCACTTCGAATGTGTATTGATTTCAAGCACATCAATCGGGCCTGCCCAAAGGATCATTTTCCTCTGCCCCGCATCGACCAGATAGTCGACGCGACTGCGGGATGTGAGCGTTTGTCCTTTTTGGACGCTTATTCTAGGTACCATCAGATCCGACTGTATGGACCAGACGAGATAAAGATGGCTTTCATCACCCCATTCGGGTGTTTTTGCTATGTTACTATGCCCTTTGGCCTCAAGAATGCTGCACATTCATGCGCATGATTCAGAAGTGCCTGCTCACTCAAATCAGTCGGAATGTGGAAGCATACATGGATGACATAGGGGTTAAGTCACACAAAGGTTCTGACCTGCTGACTGACCTTGCTGAAACCTTTGCCAACTTAAGAAGATATGATATCAAGCTCAATCCATAAAAGTGCACATTCGGGGTCCCAGGCGGAAAGTTACTCGGTTTTCTCGTTTCCGAACGGGGGATCCACGCAAATCCAGAGAAGATTGGCACAATCCTCCGAATAAAGCGCCCTGTGCGTGTGCACGATGTTCAGAAGCTTACTGGTTGTTTGGCTGCATTGAGTCGATTCATCTCTCGCCTCGGTGAAAAGGCACTACCTCTTTACCGACTTGTGAACAAGTCTGACAAGTTCGAGTGGAATGATGAAGCTGAATCAGCATTTGAAGAGCAGGCCCTGCTTTCCACCCAGCCGGTGCTTGCCGCTCCAGTCAGCAAGGAGCCTTTACTGCTTTACATCGCAGCCACTGGACAGGTTGTCAGCACAGTGCTCACGGTCGAGCGGGAAGAAGAAGGCAAAGCCTTCAAAGTTCAGCGCCCTGTGTATCACATTTCAGAAGTCTTGACCCCGTCCAAGCAGAGATATCCTCATTATCAGAAACTTGTTCATGGGATTTACCTAACCACGAAGAAAGTTGCACTACTTCTAAGACCACTCGGTTTCAGTCGTCAGTGACGCCCCATTGTCAGAAATTCTGAATAACAGAGATGCAACTGGTCGAGTGGCAAAATGGACGATTGAACTCCTTCCCTTAGATATCAAGTTTGAGGCAAAGAAAGCCATAAAGTCCGAAGCAATAGCGGATTTCCTCGCATAGTGGATTGAACATCAGCAACCGACTCAGATTCATTTGGAGCATTGGACTATGTTCTTTGATGGGTCCAAACTGTTGAATGGCTCTGGCGCAGGGGTGGTTTTGGTGTCCCCAAGAGGAGACAAGCTCGGTTATGTCCTCCAGATTGTGACGCCCGAATAATTAAGCTACAGTAACCCCCCGTTGATGATGCCATGTCACCATGATTACCGTTGTTAAACTCGCGTTGGTTCGAAACCGGTTCGAGTTCAAATTTAAAATGCAAGTCAAAATTTTATTTTCTTCAAATAGTAAAACTAAAATGTTCAAAGTGTGTCAAATAATCTCTGGATATTTTTCATATTGGAACCAACCTCTTTTGGATTCCCAAAGTGCACCCCTGGAAATTATTTAGTGGTCCAACAACATTTAAAATTTGGCTTTTCAATTCCTGAAAATGGCTAGGCAACTTCTTTTGATCCCAAACTTTTTGTGCCATCTCAAGTTTAAACTTATGTGCAAAGTTTTGTTAAAAAAAATCTTTTGGTGTCCCAACTAAATGCAAAACAGTGAAGGAAATAGAAACACATTTAAATAAATAAAATAAAAGGAGAAAAGCCTTTGCCCCTCACCCTGGGCCACTTGGCCCACCAGTCCCGCTTGGGCCAGCTGCGCACTGCTTCCCCCTCCTCTCTGTTCACAGAGGAGGCGTGGACAGCACCGATCACCGCCACGGCCTTGGCCATCGCCGTGGCGCCCATCCACGCCCCCTCCGGCGCCTATACCTCCCCCCTGAGCGCTCCTCTTCCCCCCGGTCGAACCCTAGCCGCCACTTCTTCCCCCTCGCGCCGTTTCTCGCTCGCCTGCATACACCCGAAGCTACTGTCGCCGCGCCATCGTCACCGTCGCGGCCACCGTCGTCTCCTTCACGCGGCAGGACGTCCAGGAGGACCGCGGCCGTCGGCTTCGTCCGTCCCGGGCATCAGCTCAAGCCGGGGCAGCTCGTACGCTCGCCATCGCTGTCTTCTTCATCGCGTACATCGTCGGCCGCCGTCGTTGATTCCCACCACTTCGGTCCACCCCCAGCTTCCTCGTCTGCGCAACCGAGCTCGCCGTGAGCTCCTCTTCCAAAACCCTCTCTCCCCCTCTCGATTTCGTCGCCATAGCCGCCGTCCCTGAGATCGTCCGAGCTCCCGCGTACGCGTACGCGTACGTGGTGCTCCTGCCCATGGCCACACCTGCTTGCTGCTGCCGCACGTTTGGGCCACGCCCTGGCTGCGCTCGCTCGCCTCCGGCCTCGCCTAGCTGCGCCCTGGCCATGCCCCCTGCGCCTCGCCCGCGCCTGGCCTCGAGGTCGTCTACTGCTGCGCCCGCTGTTGACCCTGTCCGCCGCCGCCGTTCGCGCCCGCCGGGGCCGCGCCTGCCTTCGCCCGGTCGTGTCGGCGTTACCCCGCAGCATCCCGCTCTCACCGCCGCGTGCTGATGCTTGCTGCTGCGTACTGCTCTTGGTCCTGCTGCTGCCGCTTGTAGATGTTCTGCTCCTGCCCGTGCTACTTCGCCTGTTGCTGCTCCTCTGCTTGCTGCTTCTGCTTCCGTGGCGGCCTACGCGCTGCTGCTTTCTTCTACTAGCTATTGCTGCTGCTCGATGCTTGCCGCTGCATTGCTTGCTACTGCTGCTCATACTCTGGTGCTACACTACCTTGCTAGCCATCGTTGTTGCTGCTCTATGGCTGCAGCCGTGTGTGCGTATGTGTTGTGTGTGGCCGGCTTAATTGTAGGCCTAATTAGTTTAGGCTAATTTAGATTACTTAGGTATTCTTTTTTAGGTTAGTTGCTAGTCTATGGAAAGTGGGACCCCCCCTCCATTATTTTACTTAGATGATTTATTGACACATGTGTCAGTGACATGTGGGCCACCACCTCCGATTTTGAACAGTTAATTTGACTTGGCCAATTCGGATTAAAATTTAAACACAAAATTACGGGTTATTGTTAAAATTTTGAAAAATCATATAAAATAATTTGTAGCTCGCATGAAAAAGTTTTATACATGAAAGTTGCTCAGAACAACGAGACGAATCCGGACACGCGGTCCGTTCGTCCGCCACATGTACCTAGCATAACAAACGTTGAACCTTTCCCTTCCGGTTCATCTGTATGACAGACGTCCGGAACCGGGAAAACTTTCCCGGATGTTATCCCCTTTACCGGTATCGCGTAGCACTGCGTTAGAACACCTGTAGCACCGCTTATTGTCTTGTTATGCATATGTTTGCGTGTATTTACTGTTTCTTCCCCCTCTTCTCTCCGGTAGACCCCGAGACCGCTGCTGATGTCCCTGTGATCGACTACGTCGACGACAACCCTTCTTCCCTTTTCAGCGGAGCTTCTAGGCAAGCCCCCCCTTTGATCATCCCGATAACGCCCATTCCATTCTCTCATGCTTGCATTAGATTTTGCTATTGTAATTGATTGCTCCTATTCTGATGCATAGCCTGCTTTTGTAACCTGCTCATTGTACCTTACCTGCTTATCCTAAACTGCTTAGTATAGGTTGGTTAGTGATCCATCAGTGACCCCCCACCATGTCCTTGTTGCCCCTGCTTCATCATCGATGACTCGATCAGCGTAATCGACGACCAGAGCCCGACACCTCACATCACATCATGCCCCTTTTGTTGCTCGACTCTGCAGAGCTACTATCGAATGCCGAGGGTGATCCCTCATAACGCACTCATGATGATAATTCTGTAGTGTAGCTATTCGGTCGTGGTCATCGAGGGTGATTTCCTCTTTCACCATTCCCGATACGGCTCTGTCCTTCAACACCTCAAGTGTGAACCTCGAGGGTGGTCCCTCTTTCACCTTGATGATTACATTGAGTGGAATCCACCGGGCGTGATTCCTCGTGTTTTCCCCTTGATGTCTGGACACACAGTTACCTTGACTTTACTTGAGACCATTGTTGAAGTCGGGTCGGCCCTGAGGGGTACCCGCGAGTTGATGTGAAAGTCGGGCGGGCCCGTAGAGCACCCATGAGTTTTCCACGTGGCACGGCCGCGCAGTATGGGCCCTTGCCGCAAGTCCATGAGACGGGGAGACGGGGTCACCTTATCGTGAGTCGTTTCTGCGAGCCCCCAATGCACTAATAGGTTTGGGTATTTGTTCTGAGTTGGCCTCTGGCCTTTACGCACTAACCACCACGCGAGAATAGGTATGGGCCTCAGCGTCGTGGTATCAGCCGAAGCTTTGTCAGACGTCCAATTCAGCAGTGCGGCACGGCTGGGCGGGCACCATCCTGTAGTGATGGAGCCTGGACCCGCCCTGTATGCAACGATCCAGAGTGCAACGGGCGATGGGCCCAGACCCCGGAGTGCTTAGGATGTAGACCGGCGGGGACCTCTCTGCTGAGCCTAGGTGGGCTGCGACGTGTTGATCTTCTAAGGCTGGGCATTGACCCCAGAAAGGTGTCCGGCCAGAGTGATCGAGCGTGTTGGGTACGTGGTGCACCCCTGCAGGGAAGATATATATTCGAATACCGTGTCCGCAGTAATGGACGTTCAGACTTATATCTTGATCTTATATAACTAGAAATGGATACTTGAGATATGTGATGGATATGTGGCTCCGAGATTGCTTTCTTGCAGGGAGTCGAGGAAGGATCTCTGGGCGTTGATGTTACAACATGTTTGTTAAATATTAAATTGCTATTCTTTACTCTTCTACATGCTGCAAGATGCTCGGAGCTGCTTGAAGATGTTAGTCTTCGATAGGCTAGGCCTTCCCCCTCTATTCTGGCATTCTGCAGTTCAGTCCACAGATACAAACCTTCCATTTGATACCAATGCATACTTAGTATAGATCTGATGCTTGCGAGTACTTTGGATGAGTACTCACGGTTGCTTTGCTACCCCTTTTCCCCCTTCTTTCTTCTTTCCGGTTGATGCAACCAGATGGTAGATCCCTGGAGCCAAATGCCACCGCCGATGGATGCTGTTACGTGAAGACCACCGAAGACCAGGAGTAGTTAGGAGGTCCCAGGCAGGAGGCCTTGCCTCTTCGATCGTGTTGCTTTTGTGCTAGCCTTCTTAAGGCATCCTTGTTAACCTTATGCCTGTACTCAGATATTGTTGCTTTTGCTGACTCTTGTGTATCGAGCTATGTATTCGAGCCCTCGAGGCCCCTGGCTTGTAATATAAAGCTTGTATTATTTTATTTGTGTCTAGAGTTGTGTTGTGATATCTTCCCGTGAGTCCCTGATCTTGATTGTACATATTTGCGTGTATGATTAGTGTACGGTCGAATTGGGGGTGTCATAAGTTGGTATCAGAGGCGACTGCCTGTAGGATCCCCCTTTCCAACTCCTTGGCCGAAGTTAAGTCTAGTCTTTGAAAAAAAATGTTTTACTAACATGGTTGTGTGGCTTACGGGACCACGTCGCCATTGGGTGGCATTAGGATCTTTTACTCCTCGTCTATACTCTGGAACTCTGATCTCTCTTCTATTCGGGTTAAATGATTTTGTTAATTCTAACTCTAGGATCTCGTAAATACCTTCTCCTGGAGAGCCCCTTCCTCCAGATGATTGCTTGGTGCACCAGAAGATTCTGAAGATACTCTCCGATGTTTTACCGAGTCCCTTGTACCCTTCGCCGTTGCGATCCCTACCACCGATAAATCCTTATGCGTAGCTACCTATGTTGCCGTTCATACCTTCATCCCTAGTTGCTCTTGTTATTACAAGATGTCCTAAAATATTCTTCGATGTTCTGAGAATTCTTTATGCTTACTGCCCTGCAGTTCCTTGCCACATGAATACCCTACGGATAATTACTCGCTCTTATCGAGTATGCATTCATCCAATTATTCTTATGCTTCATAAGATACTTTGTAATACAATCTGAGCTTCCGAGGACCTCTGTCGCCTATTGCTCTAGAAGGTCTTACATGCCTACACTCTGGTTAATTCCATATGCCTAGCTATATCCATTGACATCCTTTCTCATTATCATTTTGAGTCTTTCGATTTGATATGTTTGTGAGTAGTCACAATCATTAGTTGGTCCTTATAAATTATCATTCCGGCTCAAACGTCTTCATGAACATGAACTGGTTCTCGGCTAATCAGATTGCCATCAGTTGTGCCCTAAGTCTATTCAACTTATCCACTCTTGATCAGAGTGTTTGCTTCTGATCCCTTGATTTGGGAATCATAATTGCTTTGCATTTGACTCTGAATTAGTCAGTTGTTTCTATAACCTGATTTCCTTGCATCCTCTCTTCTTCTCGTTGAGTACCGTTGCTCACATCAGATCCCTCATGGACCACCACATCCTTTGTTGGATTTTATCCTACAACGTCTTCCATTTTCAGTAACCTTGTGAGCCTTTCCTCGGATACATAATGCCTTTGGTAAATGGTATCTTCAGCTTTGTCAACCATACTCTACTTTCGGGCTTGAGTTATTTACTCGTGAAGTTGTGGTATATGTTCCTAAGATGCCCCTATGGGTTGAATCTATGTCTTCCCTAAATCTGTGTGAACCCGGAAACTTCTACGACTCATACTCTACTGGTGTTATGCCAGATAAAATCTCAACACTACGACTTTGTTGAGAATGAGAAGTGAATGAAAGGTTATGCATTGGAGAAGTGGGAGTCGACCTTGAACTTTGTGTTCATGCCCATGGACACGATGTAGATCCTATCATGGAAGCTTCTTGTTATAATAATAATCCTCTTGTGATAAGTTTGTCTTGTATCTATGTTTGCACCTTCACAACCGTGGTTCCAACCATGATTGTTCTTCTTTGATTTCATTTCTCGGACAAGTCGAAGTACTTTTCTTCTGTAGATCGTTCCACCCGTCCAACCTCTATTCTGCTATACCCTCGAGTGTTACCCTCTGGTATCTTGAGATTATCATGGAACTACATAACCTCTTATGAGTTCTTCATCAACCAGTATTTCTCGCCGATTCCAATTTTCCACTGGTTCTAAGTTGTTAGACACTCGAGAACACCGATAACTAATTCAACTCTACACGTTTCCCTTCCATTGTTTTGTTTGACCTTTCTTATAAACTAATATATCTAAGTAGTGATAACTTGCTGCTTATGTTAACACCTCGGTGTACAAACTCTATCAGTAGGACCTTGTTACTATTGTTGATGACATTCCGGTAGCCACCGATGGACGAGAACTATGCCTATTGGTCCGCCTCGTCTTAACGAGCAGGAAAATGGTTCTCTTTGTCCCTCGCCCTTGGTACCAACGTTGTTGCCAACATAACTGACAGGTTGTCCTCTGACCTGCCTTGCTATCATATCCATGCAAAACGTAACACCTTCTTGCTTTTAACCCACATGGTGGGCCCATAACCCACAATTCCACAGGATCGAAACCTGACTCTCCTGTACATCCCTGTCTTCCAAACTTGTTCCTCATGCTTGGCTCCATATGTAATCCACGAGCCACCTTCTTGTGATCTGTTCTGATATCAGACACAATACTTATTCCCATTGCTCTGAACCCCTTTTCAACCTCTGTTTCAGGCAACAAACGGTTACCTACCCGCATGAAACTTCTTATTGCACCTGCTTACCTTGCTCTCGATGACTTTCTTGAATTTCAACTCGAGAGATGCCAATATGCCACGTTCACTGAGGTAGCCCCCGGTACCTATCTTGTGTTGAGCTCCATCCTTCCCGAGCCTTTCCCCCTTACTCCACCCCTTAAATCTCGGGACGAGATTTCTTGTAGTGGAGGAGAGTTGTGACGCCCGGATAATTAAGCTATAGTAATCCCCCCATTGATGATGCCATGTCACCATGATTACCATTGTTAAACTCATGTTGGTTCGAAACCGGTTCGAATTCAAATTTAAAATGCAAGTCAAATTTTTATTTTCTTCAAACAGTAAAACTAAATTGTTCAAAGTGTGGAAAATAATCTTTGGATATTTGTCATGTTGGAACCAACCTCTTTTGGATTCCCAAAGCGCACCCTGGAAATTATTTAGTGGTCCAGCAACATTTAAAATTTGGCTTTTCAATTCCTGAAAATGGCTAGGCAACTTCTTTTGACCCCAAATTTTTTTGTGCCATCTCAAGTTTAAACTTATGTGCAAAGTTTTGTTAAAAAAATATTTTGGTGTCCCAACTAAATGCAAAACAGTGAAGGAAATAAAAACAGATTTTAAAAAATAAAATAAAAGGAGAAAAGCCTTTGCCCCTCACCATGGGCCACTTGGCCCACCAGTCCCGCTTGGGCCAGCTGCGCACTACTTCCCCCTCTTTGTTCACAGAGGCGTGGACAGCACCGATCACCGCCACGGCCTCGGCCATCGCCGTGGCGCCCATCCACGCCCCCTCCGGCGCCTATACCTCCCCCCCTGAGCGCTCCTCTTCCCCCCGGTTGAACCCTAGCCGCCACTTCTTCCCCCTCGTGCCGTTGCTCGCTCCCCTGCATACACCCGAAGCTACTGTCGCCACGCCATCGTCACCGTCGCGACCATCGTCGTCCCATTCACGCGGCAGGACGTCCAGGAGGACCGCGGCCGTCGGCTTCGTCCGTCCCGGGCATCAGCTCAAGCCGGGGCAGCTCGTACGCTCGCCATCGCTGTCTTATTCATCGCGTACATCGTCGGCCGCCGTCGTTGATTCCCACCACTTCCGTCCACCCCCGGCTTCCTCGTCTGCGCAACCGAGCTCGCTGTGAGCTCCTCTTCCAAAAACCCCTCTCCCCCTCTTGATTTCGTCGCCATAGCCGCCGTCCCCGAGATCGTCCGAGCTCCCGCGTACGCGTACGCGTACGTGGTGCTCCTGCCCATGGCCACGCCTGCTTGCTGCTGCCGCACGTTTGGGCCACGCCCCTGGCTGCGCTCGCTCGCCTCCGGCCTCGCCTAGCTGCGCCCTGGCCATGCCCCCTGCGCCTCGCTCGCGCCTGGCCTCGAGGTCGTCTACTGCTGTGCCCGCTGTTGACCCTGTCCGCCGCCGCCGTTCGCACCCGCTGGGGCCACGCCTGCCTTCGCCCGGTCGTGTCGGCGTTACCCCGCAGCATCCCGCTCTCACCGTCGCGTGCTGATGCTTGCTGCTGCGTGCTGCTCTTGGTCCTGCTGCTGCCGCTTGCAGATGTTCTGCTCCTGCCCGTGCTACTTCGCCTGTTGCTGCTCCTCTGCTTGCTGCTTCTGCTTCCGTGGCGGCCTACGCGCTGCTGCTTTCTTCTACTAGCTATTGCTGCTGCTCGATGCTTGCCGCTGCATTGCTTGCTACTGCTGCTCATACTCTGGTGCTACACTACCTTGCTAGCCATCGTTGTTGCTGCTCTATGGCTGTAGCCGTGTGTGCGTATGTGTTGTCTGTGGCCGGCTTAATTGTAGGCCTAATTAGCTTAGGCTAATTTAGATTACTTAGGTATTCTTTTTTAGGTTAGTTGCTAGTCTATGGAAAGTGGGACCCCCCTCCATTATTTTACTTAGATGATTTATTGACACATGTGTCAGTGACATGTGGGCCACCACCTCTGCTTTTGACCAGTCAATTTGACTTGGCCAATTCGGATTAAAATTTAAACTAAAAATTCCGGGTTATTGTTTGTCGGTGTACAAAAGTAGGGGCTCTGCTTTTGACCCATTTACTTGTGCATGGGCAGTTAGAGCCACCCGCCACAGCCACGCGTAACAGGGCAGGGACGGGAAGGCAGAGAGAAGCCGAAGGCACAAGATAAACAAAGCAACGACAAGGACCAAGGCCACATAGTGCAGATGGGCAAAGCAGGTTTTCCCGGCAGGCAAAGCAGGTTTCCCCGGCAAGACCCTTGCCGGGGCAACTCGCCCACACGAGTGGAGCGGGCCACCCTTGAACCCACGGCCTCCAATGTCAACAACCACGTTGGACCAGGGCTCGGGAGGCACCCCCATGGTGGCATGCAGATCTTTGTGAAGACATAGAATACTCAAGATCAGGTGATGATTGGAGGGTAACAATCCTCGCCAAGATCCTCACCGAAGAAACCCACAAGACCCCCGGCAAGATCCTTGCCGGGGACGCCAGCGCGCCACAGCAAGACCCTTGCCAGGCCACCCGACAAGACCCTCGCCAGAGGCAACCGCGGGGCCACTGCCAGGCCCGCACCGATCAACTTCCCGCCGTCGTTCGCATGCAGCTGCCAGCCCAACCAGCTGGGCAGGCACCTGCGTGGCAGCATGCAGATCTTCGTGGAAGCTCCACCACCGCGCCACATCAGCTGCTTGCCTGCCTACATGGCACCGCATGCGTCGCTGGCTAGGGCGCATGTCCAAGCAAGGAGGAGCGGCGACGGACAGGACGGGCCTCGCTCCCGTCCCCGATAAAGTGCGGGGCACCTAAGCCACGCATTAAATGCACTTTGTCCTGTAATATCAAGGATAAGCTCACAGCGCTGTAGCACTTTCCACCTCCTGTGTGCCACTATGGCAGCCCCTTTCGCCTATAAAAGGAGGCCCATGGCGCATGAGAGAAGGATTCGGCTCCTTCGAACCTGACAGCACCCAGAGCTAGTTCAAGAGCTCAAGAACACTAAATACATCCACCAAAGCAGGATCGTAGGGTTTTACGCATCTTTGCGGCCTGAACTTGGGTAAATTCCCTTTGTGCTGTCTGCTAGTCCCGCTCTTCTCGCGATCCAGCGCCGCGCAACCGTAGTAGGGATTCCAGTGATCCCATAGGTGACGTTTACCACCGACATCTTTGGCACGCCAGGTAGGGGGCGCCCAGATTGTGAGAATCTGGTCTAGCAGTTGACCTAGTTGTTCTTCATCGCCATGGCTCCCAAGAAGAAGAAGACCACGGCGATCGGTTCGTCTGGGACCGGGTTGCCAGTACCGGTGCAGACCAGTAACGGGCCAGTCGTGGAGAGAACCCGTGGCGCGGCCCGCGAACATCCACATCACCCTGGCGGTCCAGGCCTGGCGAGTGGCGTCGTTCATGCGCCAGGCGACGAGCCACCAGTCGCGGGCTCCAGAGACGGAGTCGCCCCCCCACCCCCCCGCGGGCGGCGCGGGGCCCTCCAGGGGTGCCACCATCCCGCCAGGCGGTGGCACGGTGACCTCCAAGACGCCAACACCGGCACCCATGGTGTGCTCTTCTCAGGTTGCGCGTGATGAGCAGCGTCACCCTGCCGGTGACCTTGCGCGCCCCCCCCTGGGAAGAGTCCCGTGCGCCCATCACATGATGAGGAGGGCCAGCACACGCGCCGAGTTTCTGACGGAGGTGGCGAACGGCTGCGGGGCCGTGACGCAGCTCCTTCTAACGTGGTTAGAAGTCGAGGTGCATCGCGGTCCACCCAGCTTTCGCTGCCATCCACGCCAGCGGAAGCCCTAGCACGCGCGCAGCTGCTCCTCGATTTCCCTCCCACCATGGAGAAGCTCGACGAATGGAGGGCCACCGTCCGGAGCCTCGTCGGCATCGCCAACAACGATGAGTTGCGGCCGGCGGGACCCATAGGCCGTTGCTCCGCAGGGCCACCGCGTGCCAGTGGAGACCATGCCTGAGGCGATGCGGCCACGGTGCACTCCCCTCCTCCATCCCGGCCACCCCGGGCATCGGTCCGTCGCGATGACGCTCGTGATGATATTTCCATCGCATCGTCCGACCCGCGAACCAACCGCGATCAGCGTCAAGTCCTTCGGGAGCAGGTTCATGAGGACGCTTGAACTACCATCGAGCACCGACGTGACGCGTGCCACCAGTCAGACAGGCGGGCAGGGCCCGCTATGGACCACCCAGCGTTGGGAGGTTACAGTGGCCTACCCTACAAGGTGGGTTGTCCGGCTTTCAACCGTGAGTTGCGGCTGTTCCAATGGCCCTCCCACCGTACGTTCAAGCCCGACGTTGGTGAGAAGTACAATGGCAAGACTCACCCGTCAGAGTTCCTCGGCATCTACACCATAGCGATACAAGTTGTTGGGGCCCACGATGATAAGGTGCTTGCCAATTACTTCCCGTTGGCACTCAAGCCTAATGTTATGTCATGGTTGATGCACTTGCCGGTGGATTCCATCTCTTCTTGGGCAGATCTGTGCCATGAGTTCGTTGGCGCCTTTACCGGAGGTCACCAAGCTCATGGCCAGGCGAGTGATTTACACATCATCCCCTAGAAGGAAGGAGAAAACTTGCGCAAGTACATCCAAAGGTTCAGCCGGGTGCAGTACAACATCCCCGATGTTCATCCCGCCGTCGTGATCAGTGCATTCCATCAGAATGTACACAACCGCAAGATGCGTGAAGAACCGGCGATGAACAAGGTCAAAGATGTGGCCGAGCTTTATGTCCTGACTGATCGATGCGCTCGCGCTGAAGAGGGAAGGAAGTACCCCGGCGAAGATGCCGGCACGGAAACCGACTCCACTGGCGACACCGCCACCCCAGCGAAGAAGGGTCGGCGCCATAACAGGAAGCGCAAGGGCAAAGCCGTGCTTGTCGTTGAAGGATCCGACGACACCGGCGCCACCAAGAAGACCAAGGCGAGCGACCCCGGCAAGGAGGTTGCCGGGTGTGTCGCTTGCCGGGCCTTGGAGGTCGCCGACAAGCCAGGAGGCTCCGACAAGCAGTACTGCAAGATCCACCGCACCAAGGGCCATGACCTCCAAAACTGCCGGCATGTAGAGCTCCTCGCCGAGAAGTAGAAAGCCAAGTATGAGCGGCGGGACAAGGAGAAAGGCCCAGATGGTGCTGAGGGATCCGACAAGAAGCGTGGCGGCCAAGGAGGCTGCCGCGGCAAGGATAATCAGCAGGAGATCACGGCGGTGGAGCCATCGTTCAACGCACGGAAGCCGCTGAAATGGTCCAGCACGCCCATCATCTTTGACACCGAGGACCACCCTGACCGCACTACCGCGGTCGGGTGCTTGCCATTGTTGGTTTCACCAACAATCCGCAACCTCAAGGTGACAAAGATGTTGGTTGACGGCGGGGCCGGCCTGAACTTGATCTCGCCTATTGTGGTCAAAAGGTTGCAGATCCCCGATGGAGACCTCGAGGAGACGGGCATGTTCCAAGGGGTTAACCCAGGGAGGAGCCAGCCAAAGGGAAAGGTCACGCTGCCCATGACATTCGGAGGCGAGCTGAACCACAAGACGGAAAGGATTGTTTTCGATGTAGCCGAGATCCCCTTGCCTTACAACGGGATCCTCGGTCGCCCGACACTGGCCAAGTTCATGGCGGCTTCACACTACGCCTACAACATGCTAAAGATGCCCGGGCTGATGAACATCATCACCGTCCCCTCCGACAAGAAAGATGCGATGATCTGCGCCGACCAACTCTACCAGGAAGCAGTTGCAGCAGCTGCCGCTAAGGCACCTCCTTCTGCCGACGGAGCCCCGAGGGGGAGAAGACCGGCGAGACCTCTCGCACCCACTCCGGCAAGCGCACCTCTTAGGGGTGTTGCGCTCCCGTTGAGAACGTGCCAGAGAGCTCCACCGGCAAGAGCAAGAAGTCCAGAGCCACACCACCAGAGACCAAGAAGGTGCCCGTCAAGGAGGACGACACGGGGGAGCTTTTACCATAAGCTCCACCCTCGATGGCAAATAGGAAAGCGAGCTCGTCGCCTTCCTGCGGGCGAATGTCGATGTGTTTGCATGGCAAGCCTCCGACATCCCCGGCGTTCCCAGGAAGGTGATTGAGCACCACCTTGCTGTTTGTCCTCATGCGCGGCCCGTCAAGCAGAAGGTCAGGAAGAAAGCTCTGGAGAGGCAGGAGTTCATCACGGAGGAAATCAGAAAGCTAGAGGTGGCAGGCTTGGTGAGAGGAGTACTCCATCCGACGTGGTTGGCCAATCCGGTAGTAGTGCGCAAGGCAAATGGGAAGTGGAGGCTGTGTATTGATTACACAGACATCAATAAGGCATGTCCAAAGGATCCCTTCCCGTTACTACGCATCGACCAGATTGTTGACTCCACGGCTGGGTGTGACCTGTTATCATTCCTTGACGCCTACTCAGGATACCACCAGATCTTCATGACAAAAGAAGATGAGGAAAAGACAGCATTCATCATCCCATGTGGTACGTATTGCTTTTTAAGGATGCCTTTCGGGTTGAAGAGTGCTGGCTCAACCTTTGCAAGAGCAGTCCAAATTGGTTTTGAACCCCAACTACATAGAAATATGGAAGCTTATATGGATGACATAGTGGTCAAAACCAAGGACAAAGCAACACTTATGCAAGATCTAGATGAACCATTCGGAAACCTGCGCAAGATCAACCTCAAGTTGAACCCTGAGAAGTGTGTCTTTGGTGTCCCGTCTGGCAAGCTTCTCGGGTTCTTTGTGTCACAGCGCGGGATTGAGGCAAACCCAGACAAGATTAGGGCCATCGAGCAGATTGAGGCACCCAAACGGATCAAGGATGTGCGTCGGCTCACTGGCTGCGTTGCCGCCATGAGCAGATTCATCTCCAAATCCACGGAGCGTGCCCTCCCCTTTTTCAAGATCTTAAAGAAGACGGGCCCAATGGAGTGGACCCCAGAGGCCGAGGCGGCATTGCAAGACTTGAAGAAGTACCTCTCCTCTGCCCCGGTGCTGGTTGCGCCCAAACCACAAGAACCGTTGCTGCTATATCTAGCAGCAACAAACCAAGTGGTTAGCGCCGCACTGGTGGTACAAAGAGAGGTCAACGAGGAGACGGCAGCAGCGGCAGAGTCAACGGTTGGTGGGCTAGAACCCTTCCCGTCAGGGCTCGGTCCTGGCAAGACTGTATCCCCAGCAGGGCTTGGTCCCGGCAAGACTGGCGCCGGTACGACAGGACCCGCACGGCCAGGTGAAGTGGCGCAAAGGAAGAAGATGGTGCAGCACCCGGTTTACTTCGTCAGCTCCCTCTTGCAGGGAGCTAGGTCGAGGTATTCCGGTGTGCAAAAATTGCTCTTCAGTCTCCTTATGGCCTCGAGGAAGCTGCGCCACTACTTCCAAGCGCACGAGATCACCGTGGTTACCCGCCTTCCGTTGCAACGGATACTGCATAACCCAGATGCAACAGGAAGGATCGTGGAATGGGCCCTGAAGCTGTCAAGTTTTGGTCTAAAGTTTGAAAGTACCTCGACGATCTAGAGCAGAGTCTTGGCGGAATTTGTTGCGGAATGGACCTCGACGCCTGACGAAGAGGTACAGGAGACTACTCTCCCCGGCGAGGAAACAAGCAGCAACTGGATCATGTACTTTGATGGGGCCTTTTCGCTGCAAGGCGCCGGTGCTGGTGTGCTGCTTGTCGCACCCACCGGAGAGCACCTCAAGTACGTCATACAAATGCACTTTCCCCAGGAGATGTCAACCAACAACACCGCCGAGTACAAGGGTTTGCTTGCCGGTCTCAGGATCGCGGCGGACCTCGGAGTTAAAAAGCTCATCGTCAGGGGCGACTCGCAACTCGTCGTCAGGCAGGTCAACAAAGACTATCAAAGCTCGTTGATGGAAGCTTACGTAGATGAGGTGAGGAAATTGGAGGAGCGCTTTAACAGTATACAGGCGGAGCATGTCCCTCGGATGGATAACGACATTGCTGACTACCTGTCAAAGCACGCTGCCCTCAAGCTACCTGTGGAACCCGGTACTTTTGTGCTTCAGTTAACCCAACCATCCGTTGAGCCGTCGACGGGGCAGAACAAGGGGAGGAATCTAGGCTCCGGCAAGTACTTCCCCACCGAACTCCCCGGAGCCGCCGGCGAAGATGTTGTCATGGATGTCGAACCTGCCGCGGGACAACCAACTCCGGCAGGACCTCAGGTCATGGCCGTGGAGACGGCCGCTCCCATGGCAGAAGAGATGCCTTTGGTCCTTGTCGTCGAGCCACAGGCTCCGGCATGGGCGCAGCACACCGTCCGATTCCTTCAAAGAGGAGAGCTTCCTGAGGAGCAGGAAGAGGCAGAAAGAGTAGCCCGCCGGTCTGCTCTGTACCAATTCGTTGATAACGTATTGTATAGAAAAAGACCGAATGGGGTGAAATTGAAGTGCATCTCCCGGGAGGAAGGACTAAAGCTGTTGGCAGAGATACATGGAGGCATATGTGGCTCCCACATAGGGTCGAGGGCCCTTGCCGGCAAGGCTTTCCGACAAGGTTTCTTCTGGCCCACCGCCCTCCAGGATGCGACAGCACTAGTGACCAAGTGCGAAGCGTGCCAGTTCCATTCGAAGAAGCTTCATCTACCAGCTCAAGCCCTTCAAACTATCCCTCTCTCCTGGCCCTTCTCAGTCTGGGGGCTCGACATATTGGTCCCCTTCCCTCGTGCTATCGGGGGCTTTGAGTACTTGTACGTCGCAATCGACAAGTTCGCAAAGTGGCCAGAAGTGGAAGCAGTGAGGAAGGTGACAACGCAGTCAGCCATCAAGTTCTTCAAGGGACTAGTGTGCCATTTTGGGATACCCAACAGGATCATCACCGACACTGGCACACAGTTCACAAGCCACGCCTTCATAAAATACATTGAGGATCTCGGCAGCAGGGTCTGTTTTCCATCCATGGCACATCCACGGAGCAACGGCCAAGCGGAGAGAGCAAACGCTGAAGTCCTGTGAGGCTTAAGAACGAAGACTTTTGACAAGCTGCGCAAAAGTGGAAGATGCTGGATTGATGAGTTGCCGGCGGTTCTTTGGTCGATCAGAACGACGCAAATCGAGCCACCGGCCAGACACCCTTTGCCCTGGTCTACGGGGCAGAAGCAGTTCTCCCCACAGAACTCATATACGGGTCACCTCGAGTGCTCGCTTATGACGAGTTTGAGCAAGAACGATTGCGGCAAGATGACGCAACGCTCCTTGAAGAAGATCGTCTCCGGGCGGCTGTGAGAGCAGCATGCTACCAGCAAGCCTTGCACCGCTACCATAGCCGCAAGGTCCATGCCCGGAGCCTTGAGGAAGGCAACCTTGTTCTTCGGAACGTTCAGTCGGCCAAGAATTCCAACAAGTTCACGCCAAAGTGGGAAGGCCCTTATCGGGTAACGCGAGTCACCAGGCACGGGGCAGTCCGCCTGGAGACCGAAGATGCCATTCTAGTGAGTAACTCCTGGAACATCGAGCATCTTCGCAAGTTTTACCCATAAGGCGCGGTTGCCGGGCCTCCCGGCAAGCCACCCTTTTGTACAAGCCTTGCCGGCAAGGCATGTAACCCTTTGTACAAAGCCAGGCGCAGACCCTGAGCATAAATAAACGAAGCGCTGGCGCCCTAAGTTATAGCATGCATGCTAGGTTGAGTCTCTTTCTTGGTTAGGGTTGATAGTGCTTGGCGGCGGCTAACCCCTAGCTTAGAAGTTGAGTGCGCGTCTCTCTGTTCTTCTCTGTCTTCTTTGGTTTGCAGGGCACATAAGTATTCTTGCTGAGCTATTTTGGAAGAAAGGGGACGGACCGGCGTCCGGGTCCCGGCAAGCCAGAGTTGTCTGGGGCTGCAAGAACAAGGATCCATCCGCGGCAAGCCAAGGTTGCCGGGGGCTGCAGATCCAGATAAGTTCTCTATCCTCTATCATGCATTTCGTTATGGACTGGGATATGTGAAACCTCGTTTTATCCCTAAGCTACTGTGCTCCCCTTTTTTCGTACCCTAGGACTATCTCCTGGGGCCGAATTTGGTCGTAGCCGCGGCAGCAAGGAAATGAAACGAGGAGCCTAAGCCCACCTCATCCCTGCCTCCGCCAAGGGCGTGAGAAAGGTTGAGCGAAGTGGGGGGACGGCAAGGCCTGTTGCCGGGCGAAAAAACGTTTATCTTGAAAAAAATAACGAGGATTCTCTCCTTGTCGTGGGTTCCACCCACGAACGAAAAGACCCGGCAAACATCCCTTTCTAAAAAACATCCCGTACAGGTACAGTTCATATGAAATGAAAAACATGAGCAAGGGGATTACAAGTTCTAAAGTTAACAAAGGCCCGAAGGCTTACAAGACTAAAAAGAGATAAGATGCCTGTAATCCCTTTCTTGTCCCTCTCCTCAGGAAATGAAACAAGAAGGCAGAAGGGCAAAAGGGGCGCCTAGGCGAGCTACGAGTGGCAGAAGACACCTAGAGAACATCTCGGTGGCCGTACAAAGGCTAGATGGTGATGGCAGCGCCAGAGGAAGAGCTTGAAGACGAGGCGGCAGGACGTCAATACGCGATGAAGGCGTCGGTGCCCGCGTACTCCGACTTGGCGGCCTTGCCGCCCACCCTCTTCCTCTTCCGCAGCCTCCCAACGCCAGCCGCCCAAGGAGACGACCCCGAGAAGTTCAAGGAGTCGGTGACACGGATGATGGGGTCGCCGGTGCCGCCCGGAGCGGCACCCGACGCCTAGTCGGACCCGTCATCCTGCCACCCACTACCCTCGTCGTCGCTGTCGTTGTCTTCCTCGCCACTCTTGCTCGAGGAGGAATCTTCGTCGTCAGAAGAGCTCTCCACGTAGCACCTTACGCGAGTCCCGAAGTGCCCGAAGATCTTGACGGAGAGGAGGCCACTCTCCATTAGTTTGAAATGGAGGGTGAGCCCCTCCGTGAAGCTGTGGATGCGAGCGAAAGTTTTCCACCCTCGGAGGAGATACATGACGTGAGGGGCGGGGAACTCGACGTCGGCCCATGTGCCGCTGTTCCCGCAACCCCTCATATGCAGCCGCAACGCCTGCGGCGGATCCAGCTCCATCTCCCGTGCAAATGGAGTCGGGAGGCGAAGATGACGGCGCAGCGGCTGGCGCAGCCTGACGAAGAACTTGCAAGGGTTGTCCCCAACGTGGCGGAGGCGAGGCCGATCTGCCGCCCCATCCTCCTCTCCCTCGACCGCCACGAGGGCCTCGACCTCGCCCCCTCCCCCTCCCTCTAGCGGCCGGCTACGCCGCTACGAGCTCTTGGGGAGGAGCGATGCGCTGTCTAGCCGAGACCCTCGCCGCCACCGATGAAGCATCGCTACGCCCCCTCGCCATGGCAGAAGAAAGCAGGAAGCAGGAATAGGGAGAGGCAGATGGCGAAGGGATGAGAGCCACTGTTCCTCCCGCTCCCCTCCTTATAAAGGGGCGGGGGCGAGGCTCGGTCACCCCCTCTCAGCCAATCCGGCCCGTTGAAATGACAGCAAGCGGGGCCATCGACCGCCCTCCCTGCTCCATTGAAGGTGAGTGGGAATCAATCCACGCACGTGCACGACTTCCCATATCCCGCGCGCCTGTCATTCGCCCTGCATCGTGCATGCAGCGAACGTGGCTCAAGGGATAGGCGCAGCGGCGACGGACGGGGCGGGCCTCGCTCCCGTCCTCGATAAAGTGAGGGACACCTAAGCCACGCATTAAATGCACTTTGTCCTGTAATACCAGGGATAAGCTCACAATGCTGTAGCACTTTCCACCTCCTGTGTGCCACTTTGGCAGCCCCTTTCACCTATAAAAGGAGGCCCATGGCGCACGAGAGAAGGATTCGGCTCCTTCGAACCTGACAGCACCCAGAGCTAGTTCAAGAGCTCAAGAACACTAAATACATCCACCAAAGCAGGATCGTAGGGTTTTACACATATTTGCGGCCCGAACCTGGGTAAATTCCCTTTGTGTTGTCTGCTAGTCCCGCTCTTCTCATGATCCAGCGCCCCGCAACCGTAGTAGGGATTCCAGTGATCCCATAGGTGTCGTTTCCCACCGACATTGTTAAAACTTTGAAAAATCATATAAAATAATTCGTAGCTCGGATGAAAAAGTTTTATACATGAAAGTTGCTCAGAACAACAAGACAAATACGGACACGCGAACGTTCATCCGCCACATGTCCCTAGCATAGCAAACGTTGAACCTTTCCCCTCCGGTTCATCTATATGACAGACGTCCGGAACCGGGAAAACTTTCCCGGATGTTATCCCCCTTTACCAGTATCGCGTAGCACTGCGTTAGAACACCTCTAGCACAGCTTATTGTCTTGTTATGCATATGTTTGCGTGTATTTACTGTTTCTTCCCCCTCTTCTCTCCGGTAGACCCCGAGACTGCTGCTGATGTCCTTGTGATCGACTACGTCGACGACAACCCTTCTTCCCTTTTCAGCGGAGCTTCCAGGCAAGCCCCCCCCCCCCTTTGATCATCCCGATATCGCCCATTCCATTCTCTCATGCTTGCATTAGATTTTGCTATTGTAATTGATTGCTCCTATTCTGATGCATAGCCTGCTTTTGTAACCTGCTCATTGTACCTTACCTGCTTATCCTAAACTGGTTAGTATAGGTTGGTTAGTGATCCATCAGTGACCCCCCACCTTGTCCTTGTTGCCCCTGCTTCATCATCAACGACTCGATCAGCGTAATCGACGACCAGAGCCCGACACCTCACATCACATCATGCCCCTTTTGTTGCTCGACTCTGCAGAGCTACTATCGAATGCCGAGGGTGATCCCTCATAACGCACTCATGATGATAATTCTGTAGTGCAGCTATTCGGTCGTGGTCATCGAGGGTGATTTCCTCTTTCACCATTCCCGATACGGCTCTGTCGTTCAACACCTCAAGTGTGAACCTCGAGGGTGGTCCCTCTTATGTTCACCTTGATGATTACATTGAGTGGAATCCACCGGGCATGATTCCTCGGGTTTTCCCCTTGATGTCTAGACACACAGTTACCTTGACTTTACTTCAGACCATTGTTGAAGTCGGGTCGGCCCTGAGGGGTACCCGCGAGTTGATGTGAAAGTCGGGCGGGCCCGTAGAGCACCCGCGACTTTTCCATGTGGCACGGCCGGGCAGTTTGGGCCCTTGCCGCAAGTCCATGAGACGGGGCAACGGTGTCACCTTATCGTGAGTCTCTGCTCGTTTCCGCGAGCCCCAATGCACTAACAGGTTTGGGTATTTGTTCTGAGTTGGCCTTTGGCCTTTACGCACTAACCACCATGCGAGAATAGATATGGTTCTTGGTGTCGTTGTATCAGCCAAAGCTTTGTCAGACGTCTAGTTCAGCAGTGTGGCACGGCTGGGCCGGCACCATCATGTAGTGGTGTAGCCTGGACCCGCCCTGTACGCAACGATCCGGAGTGCAACGGGCGATGGGACCCGACCCCGGAGTGCTTAGGATGTAGACCGGCGGGGACCTCTCCGCTGAGCCTAGGTAGGGCTGCGACGTGTTGATCTCCCGAGGCCGAGCATTGACCCCAGAAAGGTGTGTCCGGCCAGAGTGATCGAGCGTGTTGGGTAATGTGGTGCACCCCTGCAGGGAGGATATATATTCAAATACCGTGTTCGCAGTAATGGACATTCAGACTTATATCCTGATCTTATATAACTAGAAATGGATACTTGAGATATGTGATGGATATGTGGCTCCGAGATTGCTTTCTCGCAGGGAGTCGAGGAAGGATCTCTGGGCGTTGATGTTACAACATGCTTGTTAAATATTAAATTGCTATTCTTTACTCTTCTACATGCTGCAAGATGCTTGGAGCTGCTTGAAGATGTTAGTCTTCGATAGGCTAGGCCTTCCCCCTCTATTCTGGCATTCTGCAGTTTAGTCCACAGATACAAACCTTCCATTTGATACCAATGCATACTTAGTATAGATCTGATGCTTGCGAGTACTTTGGATGAGTACTCACGGTTGCTTTGCTACCCCTTTTCCCCCTTCTTTCTTCTTTCCGGTTGATGCAACCACATGGTGGATCCCTGGAGCCAAATGCCACTGCCGATGGATGCTGTTACGTGAAAACCGCCGACGACAAGGAGTAGTTAGGAGGTCCCAGGTAGGAGGCCTTGCCTCTTCGATCGTGTTGCTTTTGTGCTGGCCTTCTTAAGGCATCCTTGTTAACCTTATGTCTGCACTCAGATATTGTTGCTTCCGCTGACTCTTGTGTATCGAGCTATGTATTCGAGCCCTCGAGGCCCCTGGCTTGTAATATAAAGCTTGTATTATTTTATTTGTGTCTAGAGTTGTGTTGTGATATCTTCCCGTGAGTCCCTGAACTTGATCGTACATATTTGCATGTATGATTAGTGTACGATCGAATTGGGGGCATCACACAGATTCACTTTGATTCTTCAAACAATGAAGCTGAGTATGATGCACTATTGTATGGGTTGTGTATGGCCATTTCACTCGGTGTCCGGCGCTTGATGGTCTACGACGACTAAGATTTAGTGGTTAATCAAGTAATGAAGGAATGGGACGTCAGGAGTCCAGCAATGACCAGTTATTGCAATGCGGTGAGAAAGCTAGAGAAGAAGTTTGAGGGGTTAGAGCTCCACCACATACCCCAAATCAAGAATCAAGCTGTTGACGATCTGGCGAAGATAGGTTCCACTTGGAAGCCTATCCACAGCAACGTGTTATTGGAGCATCTCCACGCCCCGTCAATACAAGAAGATCCCTTCAAGGAAGAGCCCCCGCAACCGATAAGTTCAACCAATCCGATTGAGATTGAAGTTCCAGCTGTGGTCGACTTGATCATGGAAGTCTTAGTGATCATGCCCGATTGGACGGTGTCGTACATCATGTACCTGCTTAGGCAGGAACTCCCAGAGGATGAGGATGAGGCTCGCTAGATAGTCCGTCGATCGAAAGGTTTCACCGTGATAAAAGGGCAGCTTTACAAAGAAAGTGTCACAGGAGTGGCTCAACGTTGTATCACCCTAAAAGAAGGTCGAATGATCCTAAACGATATCCACTCGGGGACCTGTGGTCACCATGCATCCTCTCGGACCATCATGGCCAAAGCATACCGAGCGGGATTCTATTGGCCTCGTGCGAATGAGATGGCAAAGGATATAGTCGACAAGTGCACAGGTTGTCAGTTCTACTCCAACATGTCTCACAAGCTTGCATCTGCCTTAAAGACTATTCCACTCGTCTGGCCGTTTGTAGTCTGGGGGTTGGATATGGTTGGACCCTTCAAGACCTGCAGAAGTGGTTTCACTCATTTGCTCGTGGCAGTCGACAAGTTCACCAAATAGATCGAAGCCAAGCCTATCAAAAACCTTGACTCAACCACTGCCATCAGTTTCATCAAGGAGTTGATATTCATATATGGAATCCCTCACAGCATTATCACAGATAATGGCTCCAATTTTGACTCTGATGAGTTTAAGGCGTTTTGTGCTTCCCAAGGCACTCGGGTCGACTACGCGTCTGTTGCACACCCACAGTCGAATGGGCAAGCAGAACGGGCGAATGGTTTGATCCTTCAAGGGTTAAAATCCCGACTGATGCGCGACCTCAAGCACACTGTCGAAGCTTGGGTGACTGAGTTACCATCCGTCCTATGGGGGCTGAGAACGACGCCAAACAGGTCGACTGACCGAACCCATTTCTTCTTGGTGTACGACGCTGAGGCTGTGCTTCCGAGTGACTTGCTCCACAATGCTCCCCGGGTGGAACTCTTCTCAGAAGCTGAAGTAGAACAGGCACGCCAAGATGCAGTTGATCTCCTGGAAGAGGAACGTGAGATGGCTATGATCTGGTCGACCATCTATCAGCAAGATCTGCGTCGATGAAAGAACATGTGGTGCCCCCATGTTTGGTTTTGGTAATTGATGACAATCTCTATGGACTAATGGTTGTCTTGAGTTATATTTGAAAGATTTGTCCATAGGCTTTTCTTGAAGTCCATGTGTTCGTTTCAAGGAGTTTATGAGTTGACCAAGGTGCTATTAAGGAATTATCCAAAGATTGGTCATGTGAGTGTTGAGCTTATTGCAAGCATGTCTTGAAGAAGAAGATTGTGTGATCATTCATGTTTACCTTCAAGACATCATCCAAATGAAGAGAGTTGCAAAGATTCAAGGTTGATCAAGACTAAGTCAAGAGTGAATCAAGTTGATCAACTCACAAAGCGTAGAAGATGTACCGAGAGGGATCAAGTGATCCCATGATATGGTAAGCATTGTCCATTGCACTTTGTGTACTAATCCATGGTCTATGTGAGAGTTCTATGTGGGGTTAGGTACGTGTCCATGGGCTTGCGTCAAGAGAAAGATATCATACAACCCATGGAAAGGATGACATCAAGTGGTGATCGTCATCAAGATTGTCGTGTGCAAGTTCAAGTGGAGCATCACATAGAGATCAAGTGCTTGAATCTTGCCATCCATTGTGGTGTCAACGGACCTGTGAAGATGTGCCGAAGAGTGGCTCACCCATAGTGGACTATGGGGGAGCAATCATCTAGTCTTCATCGAGCCAACGCAATCAAGAAAGGTGGTCCAACTTGACGGAGTCAAGATCGTCATCATCTAGCTCAAGTGGACCATGTGCAAGGCAAAGGTTTTCCCTTGATAGGTTTTCTATTTTATCGGTCTCGTGGTGGTAGTTTGGAGATCGGGTTATAGGATCGTTTGCCATACTATCAAGGGGGGCTCTCAAGTTGGTAGCTTGGTCGTATCATTAGTAGTAGGGCTGGAAAAAAAGCTCGAAGCTCGCGAGCTAAACAAGTAGCTCGTGACTCGACTCGAATCGACTCGAACTCAAAGAATAACGAGTCGAGTCGAGCTTTAGTTTAAGATCGTTTATAGACCAAGTTAAACGAGCCAATCTCACGAGTACTCGTGTAACTCGTTAGGCTCGATACAATAAATCAGCCACTCCTAGTAAAAAGAAAGATCAACCACTAAACAGCTTACGCCCCAGGCGCACAACCCAAGGCCCAGCCGTTGAAGGCCTAGCCTCCTAGGATACTCATGCATTACAAGAAAATTATAAGTGTTTAGTGATATATATGTTTAATATACACATAATCATTTTTATCATATTTGAGGGTTTTATGTTTATATCATTAACGAGCTTAACAAGCTAAACGAGCCAGCTCGCGAGTTATACGAGTCGAGCCAATCTTGGGTTTGAGCTCATTATAGTAATGAGTCGAGTCGAGCTAGCTCGTTAACGAAACGAGCTCTAGCGAGTCGAGCCGAGCTGGCTCGACTCGGCTCGAATTCCAGCCCTAGTTAGTAGAGAGCTCAAACCATTGCATCCTGGCATCATGTTTCTTGGTTCTTGTTTGCTTCTCTTTTTGAGTCTTAGAGCTTATGGTCATCTTGTTGACAAGCTTGAGTTCATCGAAAACGGAGTTCACATGCGTCTTCTATGATGTTTTCGGTGTTGGAGGTTTTACTGGTCTTATCCGAGGAAGGGTTCTCACCATTTTCTTATCGGCCTTTTCTCCTTTGCTTCTTATTGATATTTCTATCAAGATTGTGTTAGCCCATGTCGTTAGCTTTTCCAACAAACTTGGTTTCGTTGAATTCGAAGTCCGTTTGCAAAAGTTGTGGTTGTTTTGGTAAAGGCTGCAGCGGTACTACCGCGACTAGAGAGGATGTAAATTTTTACTACCGCTCTAGAGCGGTACTACCGCGGCTCCTGAGTGATAGTACCGCTCAAGAGCTGTACTACCGCGGCTCCTGAGCGTTAGTACAGCTCAAGAGCTGTACTACCGCGGCTCCTGAGTGGTAGTACCGCTCCGGACCAAAATCTCGTGTTTTGCTCAACGGAGGTAGGCACGGAAGTATTTTTTAGTACCGTGAGGTCGAGCGGTAGTACCTTGAGGATAAGCGGTAGTACCGCTCCGGTGGCTCTACTGGCCTTTTGCCTCCTCGCTGTTGTTTTTCAAAGGGGTACTACCACCCTAGCGGTAGTACCGCTCCCTGGAGCGGTAGTACCGCTCTGTGCGGGCTGTGAGCATAACAGTTGGATTTTCCCCCACCTATAAAAGGGGGTCTTCTTCCTCATTGAACCTCATCCTTTGAGCTCGTGTTCTTCCTCATTGTTGACCTTCTTCGAGCTTACTAACTCTCAATCCCTCCATGGATTCTTACTAGTTTTTGAGGGAAAAGAGAGAGGAGATCTAGATCCACATTTCCACCAATCACTTTCTCCTCTATGTGAGGGGAACCCATTGGATCTAGATCTTGGAATTCTTGGTGTTCTCCTTCTTGTTCTTCCTCTCATCTTCCTCCCTAGCATTAGTTGCTTCGGTGGGATTTGAGAGAGAAAGATTTGGGCACTCCGTGTGCCCTTGCCATTGCATTTGGTGCATCGATTTGAGTTCTCCACGTGATACGTGGAAGTTACAAGTTGAAAAGCTTATTGCTCTTGTTGCTTGGTACCCTTGAGCTTGTTACTCTTGGGTGTTTGGACACCCTAGAGTTTGTTCCTCTTGGGTGCCTTGGCGCCCTAGACGGTTGGTGTTGTTCGGAGCTCAATCATTGTGGTGTAAAGCTCCGGGCAAGCGTCGGGGTCTCCAATTAGGTTGTGGAGATCGCCCCGAGCAATTTGACGGGTATTGTTGACCGCCCCAAGGGTTGCCAAAGTGTACGGGTTCGGTGACCGCCCCCAAGGGTCGCCATTTGTACGGGTTCGGTGACTGCCCTCAAGGGTCACTTAGTGGAATCACGGCATCTTGCATTGTGCGAGGGCGTGAGGACATTACGGGGGCCCTATTGGCTTCTTGGGGAGCATTGTGCCCCCACACCGCTCCAAACGGAGATTAGCATCCGCAAGGGTGTGAACTTCGGGATACATCATCGTCTCTGTGTGCCTCAGTTATCTCTTACCCGAGCCCTTTACTTATGCATTTTACTTTGTGATAGTCATATTGTTCTTTGTCATATATTTTGCTATCACATAGTTACTTATCTTGCTTAGCATAAGTTGTTGGTGCACATAGGTGAGCTTAGTTGTTTTAGGCTTTATGCTAGACAAATTAACCGCTAGGTTTATTCCGCATTTGTTCAAGCCTAAACCGTAATTTTTCCCTAATCTATACCTACTAATAAAGCAAGGTGCGTTTCTCCAATTTTTTCATCCGTTCACCAATATTATTATTTTTGATTTTCCACACGAGGTGGTACTAATTTTCCACACGAGCATGTTCACCCATGGCCTTTTCTTCGTATACGTCACAGACGTAATGGCCCATGGGCCTTTTCTTCGTAGACGTAATGGCCCATGGGCCTGCTCCCGGGCTTTGAAGAAAGAAGGGCAAAAAAAATTAACACCTCCAACTGTGGATCGAACCGGCGACCTTGTCCTACTTGGCTAAAGGTACATCCAACTAGGCTAGCTCCTGTTTCTGTTGATTAGAGGTTCGTTGGGAATTTAAATAGTCCCATATTGCTTTTTTACACGAAATCTTATCAATTTATATAGCCCGTGAGTTGTCACAAAATAAAGAAGACACTTCGAGAATAATGAAGGTAGGGTGAGGTGCGAGTCCTATTTAGCCTTGGAAAGCCAAGAAATTTGAGGGATTTCAGGTGTTTGATAGGGGAAAATAGGAAAGTGGGAAGCCATAAGATGGAAGGAAAGAGAGAAAATAAAGAAGGAAGGAAAGTGGGAAGCCATGTCCCGTGATAAGAAGGAAAGAGACAGAGAAAAATAGGAAAAGAAGGAAAGAGAGAAAAATAAAAAAGAGGAATCCGAGGGAGGTTGCCATTGTTGCCAAAGATCGTTGTGCATGCGCGCCGTATATTAGTAGTACTAGCAAAAGGGCCCGTGCGTTGCAACGAGAGAAAAAAACCCGAGAATCAGGCTCTCTTTTCTTCATGAAAAATTCATTCATGGTCAATGCTAATGTGCGTTTCCAGGCAGGTGCATGGTGTTTAGATCATAAGATGTTTCATAACGTAAAACACTAAGGTCATTGCTAGCAATTTTAATTACAAAAAATAACTTCTTTTAGGATTTGTATTGTGTTTTCAGGGATTAGAAATATATGAAAATAACTATATTAGCATACATATGTATTGGCTGAGCAAGTAACAAAAAATAAGGGAAAGAGTTTAGTCCACATATGTATGTTTATGTAAAAAAAATCTGGGAAAGTTGTTGTCATAACGCAGGCATAACAACAGGAGTTCTATACCAACATGGGTGTGTACTAACATTCAGAATGCATGGAAAAATGAATAGCTACAACAGTTAGGCCACAAAATTCACTCAAACTGAATAAAGCTACTTTTGAGAGCAAATAAAGTACTTTCAAGCTCCTCAATTGACCTCTCCAATAGCTTGACTTCTTCATCCTTCTCCTTTCATCTCCTATCTGTAGGAGTACAAAAGAAGGATTAAGAGGAACACCTGACTGGCTGGCGTCCATAGCAATTACTTCCCTTTATTTTGCCACCGCCAAAGCATCTCCAGCTTTTCTCTCAGAGAGACACCTGGGAGTCACATTATTGCTTCTCTTCTGAGAGCTTGGAGAGGTTAATTTGCAAATTTTGAAGCAAGCCGTTCCTTTCATCGTCAAGTAAATTTCTCAGCTCAATCAACACTTCGTCCAATATTGGAGTGGAATTACTATTATGGGCTAAATCCTATTTCGAAGAGTAATTAATCCGTTCAATAGGGCTGAGCTGAGGTCGCAAATCAATGTTCTCCACAGAAACTGCATTTGGTTTGCAAACTGCACTTGCTGGCTGCTCCTCCAACACCAAAATCTATTCTTTACTCTTCATAATTTAAGGATGTGCAAGATTAATCAATTTAAACTCACTGGATAGGATGGATGAGTGTCTAGCTAGTGGGATTAAACAATTGGTCCTTTACTGGTTGATTAATTAGTGAATCAAACAATTTTCTGAATCTTTGTTTAAATGGATGTGCATGATTAGTCACTTAACACTCACAGTGGGGGAGGGCATCCTGATGGAGTGGGCGCAACCTACTTGCCCAGCAAGCCCCACGCCTTCCGTAGCCTGGACGCATAGCTGGGCAAGCACTACTCGCCTGTCGGCGCCCAGAGGATGGCGGTGCTCGCCGGATAGAGCAGCGGGTGAGCGCATCGTGGGGAGGCTGACAGAGCGCGTTGACGCCCTGGCTGAGCGCCTCCAGGCCTGCTGGATCAGGAGGCCGCCGTCCTCCTTTCGGCCGCTGTAGTAGCCATTAAATTTGATTGATAGCATGATTGTTGCTTCACGAAACACCTTTTCAATCTCAGAAGACCGGCATTGCTCATGTCAGACCTGCACAAAGGTTATAGATGTCTCAGATCATATTGAATTCACTGCCAGTTTAATTCTCAAAATTTGGTCTCAACAAATAGAAAAGGTAAGTAAGTATAGCAGGCCAACCAGTGTCTCCCGGAACACCTTCAACACTGCAGGACGGCAGAAAAACAACCGAGGCGAAACAGCACACAGGTGTCGCGCACAAAGCCATGAACACATAACCCAAGAGGCACTCACCATAGGCAAACTTCTTGACCTACTTGGTGGTGCAGCTGATGCCTTGAGCTCTATAATGGTAGTGCATAAATGTAGAGATACAAATGTTAGGCATAAATTGGTTGGTCTTTCATCTATCAACAACTGATAAAATCAGGCCACTTGCAAGTTGTAAACATACAGACAGAGGAGCATAAAGTGGACTTCCGAGTTTCTTTTCCGCTTCTTCTTTGTAAGGCTAAACTCCATTTTCTATATGAGCAAAGGATGTGCAGGTTTTCAGCCACAGTTGATAATCCTTTAAACATGTTCTGTTTTACAGAACAGAAAAATGACCAAGATATCCTGGGAACTTGATGGTGTGTTTTGTTACTATAGAATAGTAGTACGAAAAAAGAAGGATCAAGATGTTTTCATGATGAAGTCATACTTTCTGTTGCTGCACATAGAGCTCCAGTTGAGAATTGGCGTTGGCAACAAATCACACTGACATTATATTCTTCCTCGGGTTTTTGTTTTGATCCTGCAATTCTTGCTCCTGCAGCTCATTTGGCCAGCCATTAAAAAAATAATAGTAACAGAGGGAGCATGCTATCTTGGGTCAGAATTAAATGAAGGTCCTGGTTCATTAGTAAAGAATAGTAACATAAGGAGTATGCTATTTAGCGTGAGGATTAGATGAAGTTCCTGATTCATCATTACTTTACTTGTGAGGTCAAATTAGTAGGAATTTTCAGGTTTGGAGGGCACAATACATACATTATGTTGAACTTGGATCAGTAAAAAGAATTGGTAAACTGAAGTGCAATCAAATGAACACGTATGTACATCGGTAAACTGGAGTGAAATCAAATGAACACGTATACACATCGGTAAACCGTGAAATTGGTACGCACTGCAAGCGCAACACATTTTTTGTGTGAAACTGAAACCACACACTTCAGAGAAGAAGATTCAGAATAGCACAGAACCACATGACGTGAGACGTTTATGAGCTCGGCTTCAGCAACAATCAGGCCTTCCTTGCCTGCATCTTGGAAGGTTAGCCATAATTCACAAGGTTATTCTAACTCGTCTCCAAATCGAAATTTTTACAAATCTGCACAATCAAGCAAAAATTGTGTATATAGTGCAGATCTGGGAGCAAGCACCTGGTATTCTGGTAATTGGGAACTTTGAGACGGGGGAGCTGGTGGTGCCGCTAATTTCCAGCGACGGGAGCTGAGAGGAGGCAGGCCCGGAGCAGCAGCCTACGACAGGATGATGGGGGAGCACCTCGAGGGCGTGGCCGAGCAGTTCCATGGCTCCCTCAGTAGGGAGTTGGCCGGCTGAAGAGCAGTGGAGGCAGAGGAGGAGGGGGAAAGAGGAGTTGGGGGATGGTGCGGC
>NC_041385.1:447616467-447631876 GCF_002162155.2 Triticum dicoccoides
AGCGTGGTAGGGGGTGGCGGCGCGCTGGAGGTGGAGATGTGCTGGAGGTGGAGGTGGCCGGCGGCCGGCGGCGCGCGGCAGAGTGGAAGGGGGTGGCGGCGCGCTGGAGGTCGAGACGGGTCGTGCGTTTTCGCTCGCCGTACCGGTTCGTTTTTACATATTAGGAGGAGTGCGGGTTGAATTCTAAAAAACGGAGGGACTTTCCTGCAAAAACTTCGACGACGTACGACCAGAAGCAGTACCTGGTTTATTATATTATATATATATATATATATAATATATAATATATAATAATAATAATAATAACTAGCACAAATGCCCGTGCGTTGAAAAACAACAAATCCTTAACCCAATGGCTCATTCGTTTTCTGATTCTTAAGCTTATGAATTTAGATGTTATATGAAGGTTTCATCGGGAAAAGAATGTGTTCAGTTTGCACAAGTTCATGAATTTCCCCTGCTTCAGTCTGCTACTCATGATATTATTGCTATCCTATCAGCAAACATTCTAGAGGGACTAATAATGATTAAGGAGTAGTACTATAGAAATTTCTTTATCTGGAAAATTATGAAAAATATCTTAAACTATGACCAGAGCATTGTCAAGATTAAGCGAAGAAACATGGCCATGCTAGCATTGATCCTTGGCGGAATCATCGGGGCCAAAACAGTCCCTGGATTGACCACAACCACATCCAATCCATATTCCTCTGCAAACTTCCATGCTGCCTTCTCAGCCGGTGTCTTTGAAGGAGGGTACCAGAACTAACCAAGAAAAGATAGAAAATGAGATAACTGCAAAGCCCAGCTGAAAAAATGGTTGCATCGTAACAATTTTAGAAGATGCCCTTTTTGTGAGTCCATTGATCCAAATAGAATCAAATCAGCTTGGGGGTGGGGGAGTTGATCATGCTATCATATGCACAACTGAAATATAAGTTGCTACTGCATCTGCAGAACCATATGTGATTTCAGATTTCTATCTCATCAAACAAACACTGCACTTCTTGCAGTAACCAATTGCGCTGAAGGATGCAGATAACCTTTTCCTGTCTTGCTTAACAGCTGCAGTGTTTTTGTTGGCATAAATAATTTAGTAACTGCACTTTTTACAAGGTGGTTGTATCATCTCACCCCGTTCTTGTCGCAGTAGTCGATGTCGGCTCAGTAGCGCTCATGGAGGACCTCCCCGGCCGGCATTATAATTTGATTGAATGGAAAAAACCCTCCTCATTATTAGTGATGCCAATCCTGAAATAAGATGACAACTTGAAGGAAAGGGAAAACCTGTGATTGAGCTTAGATTTCAGTAGAGGGACTTGAGGCCTTCTTACATGTGACTTCGGCATGAAAAACGGGCACATGATTAGTGTCAATCCGTAAGCCGTTAAAAAAATGTAGGAACTGGGGTGTTGGTTCATGGAGAGAGTATTGGACTATTTTGTACTTTATTGAAGTACCAATTAGATTAAAGACGAATGAATTACCCAAACCTCTTGGTATATAGGTGAGGTGGCACGATCAGTGGCACTGTCCTTTAACTTCATGTATAATCTTGCATGTCCTTCCTTACTCCTTCCATTGCAAGAAAGCTTGCTCTTTCTTTTCTCTGTCAGATGCATGCGCCTCTTTCCCTTCACACTTATTAATTTCCCAAGAAATCCTGTTCCTGAATGTTATGTTGCTCACTGCCAAAGCTCGTCCCTCTCTTGTTTTTCCAACAGATCCATGCCTCATCCTCCAATTATTTAACTCCCAAGAAGGCTTGTTCTTAGGCAACTTGCTCACATATTTAAACTGGTGGGATTTATTGTTACAAAGCGATGTGGGACTATCTTTTTAATGAATAAATTAACATGAAAAGGCTGATTAGGAGCCCACTTGGGCCTTGGTGAAGCTTGACGTGTTAGTATTTTTGAGATTGGAAGAGTGCTAGATTGGCCGTGGCTGAGGCCCAAAAGAGTGTAGGGCAGGCCTAATACACATCCTGCACGGCAGGGAACAAACAAATGAAGCTTTTGTTTACGTACGGACGAAAGTGGCTCAGATAGATTAGTACCATCTCGGATATAAAAATAATAAGTGGACGGACGACGGATGGACCGAAAACGGACGAAATTATGGTGGTAAGAAGCAATAGCTCTCTATTATTATAGCAAAAATGCCCGTGCATTGCAACGGAAGGAAAAATACAAACAAAATGGTCAAGTTTAAGCATAAACTTGTATGTTGTCCCACTTGTAGATGCAATAAGCTTAATTATTCCCAGCAATAAAGCAAGCACCACTTCACCTGAAACAGACTGACAGGATTATAAATTCAAGAGGCAAAAGAGTTAACTTGTGCGTGAGGCGTGATTTTATCAGACTAAACAATTTAAGTGTTAAACAAAGCTGTCAACCCAATTTCCTAGAACTTTACATGATTGAATGTTACTGTATTGATTAACCAGGATGTGAATAAAACTACTTGGTGTTAAAATGCACCTTCATCACTATGGGCGTTGGAGAGAGCAATATCCTACCTGGGGGACGCTGCCACGGTTATAGCTATTGCCGTGCCGATTACTCGTCAAGATGAGCAGGTTCATTTCTTCTATGATCTCATCATCGTGGATGTTCATTTTCTAGCTGCCTACAAAAGATAGTAATGGAAGTGTAGCTAGAAGCTAGATAATTAAGTAATTGTAACATGTACTCATATAAGAAATCAGTTCAAATAAAGATCTAGGGACATGTCATATTTAGGTTCTGGTGGATGAATTCAGCATATCAATATAAATATGAATCGAACATCATAAAAACATACCACTGGAGTAGTGAGTATGGAAGCTAGCTAGTGCTTCAATCATTTCTGGCTACTCAGCGAACTTAGATTTTGAAACACTAAATCAAGAAATAACTCATGAATGAACATGTTTTTATTATGGGGAAATACACTTAAACATTAAAAGGTAACTTTCTTTGCTCGACACATTAGTATGACCAGACATTCTCATCACCAAAATTCAGGGCATCATGGAAAAAGGTCATCAGAAATTTAGTCTGAACCTATATGATTTCGTTTGTCAAGTAAAAAGTGTATCTTTACATATATAATATCCATAATTTCATGAACAGTTTGCTAATGAATCTGAAAGTGGAAGAGTAACCAGATTTTTGTAAGGGTGCATCATCCAGTGTATGCTCAGACCACGACCTACATAAAGGTACTTGACCTTAAAATGCCCTTTGCCTGTCTGGGCATTGGAGAGAGCAATACCATCCCTGGGGCCGCGTACATGAGTACATCTATTGCCGTGTCGATAACTCGTCAGAATTGGCTGCTTGAGTAGAGTCCAGACACATATATAAAAGAACAGGGCAATGATGCATTTTAAGTTTCCTTTGCACTACACATTGCCTTTAAATTGGACTGTTGTTCTATGAATTTCTTCCGTGTAAATCATTTGGAATAACCTCTACAGTGTATATAATCCATAAAAGCTTATCATAATAATCCTTGTTAAGCCTACAGAATCTGTCCAGTGATAATTTGGAATGAAAAAATAGAAGTACTTTGATAAAAAAATCAACATGAAAAACATGATGATAAATCAGTGGTATATAACAAGTTCAAGACAAACTCATCCTTTTGTGCATCAGCCGTTGTTGGGCTTGATTACACTGGAGAAACTGTGCTACTATCTTGCTAGTTCGTCAAGGAGGAACTTCAATTACTGCCTTATCATTAACAACATTCAGTATGTTAACAGAGGGAGTATCTTGAGATGGTAGTTTAGTATATCAGCTTCATGCTCATCTTGAACTGGGAGTGTCCCTTGGGAGATGGTTTCTCTTTCTTTTTCTTCTGCACAAGTAAGCTGCTCACTTGCAGTTGGAGTACGGGGGCAAACCTAAAGACAGATGTGAGATGTGGGGTTTAGTTGAGACAAATTGCAACAAATTAGATGCCCGATAAATATGAGGTCAAGGCCCCGGTAGCAGCACAATACATGTCCTCTAGCTGATGGTTCTAGGCGAGAGACAGAAACGCGAGCAGGTGGCGGTACACGATGAATAGAAATCAGCCCAGCCATGACATCATCTTCATCCACTGACTCCGTATCCATATCCATCGCCTCCCCATCCTTCTCCAATCACCGGCTCGACAATGTGTGTCTATAGAGGGAGAAGCACAGGAACAACAGGGAGACGGATCCGAGGCAGATGAGCCTGTTGTCAAAACCTGATCAGACAGAACATGAAGCAAAACATACTTGTGGAAGACTGAAGATCATGTGGCCTTGTTCATAACAGCCTGAAGGGCAAGGAGAGGAGGGCATACCTCGGTGGTCGTCGCCGGGTCCTCATCTATGACCTGGCCTACCTTCAGCTCGTGGAGAGGGTGTCGTAGATGCTGCTGCAAGTTCCCGCTCCTCTGTTGTGGCTGCGGGAGCCCGACGTGCTGCATTGATGACCAGCAGTCCACCGGCAAGAGGGCGCTTGACCACTTCACAATGTGATTTCAGCTTGCACATTGAGAAATACCAGTAATAGCTGTAGGCTTAAACCAATACCAATCCACAACGATCAGTCACAGGAATTTTCAAACAATTGTACACATGATTAGCATCAAAACACCCAAACACATGAACTTGCGCGGACGAAATTGATTCAAGAAATACCGACATGAGCAAAACGATTACGAACAGATATGCATGGTTCATTCAAATATTTAATTGTTCAGGCAGAACCGGCACAACCAGGCCAGCTCGAACAAACACATGAATAAAGCCCCCAATTCGCCAAGTCTGGTTAGCAACTCGCAAAGAAATTGCCACAAATCCTAAGGTACCAGAACTCCCCTTGGCGCCTGTACAAAGTCACGACATTTAGTGACTCGATTCCAGCACACGTGCGAGTGGAATTTCAGAATTCCCCAAGTAAAAGTTGCAAGAGCAAGTACACAGCCCAATCCGAAATTCTGAACACAGACACATCGAGTGCGTATGTACAGAGTGAGCAGCAGGCTGAGAGGAAGAGAGAAGGAGGTGTTGGTCACCTGGTAAGTGCTCGCCGCCGGCGTGTCCGCACCGTCCTTGGCAGTAGTGCGGCGCTGGCCAGCTGTGGAGCCGAAGCTGGATCGACGGGGCGCCCTACGGGTGTCTGGGGAGGCGTTTTGGGAAATCTAGATCGGGGGTAGGAGGAAGGGGGCGTTCCCGGTGGCTGGGCTGGCCGGCGCGCGTGTGGTGGGGTGCGGGCAGAGGCAAGCTGAAGGGCGAGCACGCGGGCGTGCACAGAAAGCAGCGCTCTGGCGTGGGCGCGGACGGAGGCGAGCACGCGGGTGTGCGCGGACAGCAGCGACGGCGGGAGCTGTCGTCCTCTACTCTGGCGTCCTCCATCCTCCCCCGCGACGCCACTCCCCCGCCTCGCCGCGCGCCGTCTCGGCCGGACCTGCCCTGCCTTGCCGCACAACCGCCACTGCCCCACCTCACTGTGTCGCCTCCGCAGCACCTGCCCCTCCTCGCCGCGGCATCCCCGCAGCCCTCAACCCGTCGCCGCCGCCGTCGCCAGAGAAACCCGTCGCCGTCGCCGTCGCCATCGCCATCGCCATCGAAATGGATAAGACTACGAGGATAGCGAATGCAAATCTAATGAATATAGGGGGTTTTCTGCAAAATGTAACATTATATACAGACTTACTAAAACAGGGATTGCGGAGTAATTTCATATAAACCGAGGGGCTTTAATGCAAAATCGCGCGCAACGCCGTACGACAGAAACCCAATTCTCTTTATTATTATTATTATTATTGTTATTATTATTATTATATATATATATATATATGACAAATTTTATCTACAAGTGGTGGTAGTTACCACCACTTTATTTGTCCTCCACGTGTCCACCTTCGTAGCAGCTAGGAAACCGGGTTCGCTGGGGGTAGCGAACGTGGGCAGGATCCTCTAACCCGCTAGCAGCCATAGGTAGTTTTAAAAAATAATTATTTTTTGGTGATAATGCAATCCCTGATTTGTAGGCTGGAAGGTACGTCCAGCTTTTGAAGTAATGACGGGTGAAGCCGGCTATAAAGGGGGCACTCGGGTTTCGTGTGAGACGGCAGAAGGGACATCTGAGTAGTTTATTCTTCTTTCAAGGCATGGACAGTGGTGATAGATCTGAGGAGCCAGCCGGCCAAGAGAATCAACGCATCACTATTTCTCTAGAGTATGTGTTCTATTATTCTGAGATGTACTACTAGTTGGTTGTCGATTTTGATTAGCATTTGCTCCCTTATTTTTGCAGCCAGTACAACCGTATGATGGAAGTAATTAACAGGATCGACGGGTTGATCTCCATCACCGAGAGGCATGGGAGACTAATTGCTACCATACGGCGACGGATGGAAGAACGACCACATCGCGATCGCAATGGAGTGAGGCGGTGCACGGCTTGCGGCGCTCTGGGGCACAACCGGATTACTTGTGGTCGATAGAAGACGAAGTAGATGTGAACATGGATTTATGTAGTTTAGTTGAATTGGTAGTTTTATTTCGGTTAGTGTCAAATTGATGGTACGCCATCTTAGAATGTTTTTCACATCTGTATGGAATTTGTATTTTCCTGAAACATCGAAGATAATAAAGTTCTTCCATCGAGTTTGTATGTGTATAAAGTGTGTGATTTCTAAACATAGTTGGATGTTTTTGTTGATGGTACGGCAATCTTTTTATCAGTATGTACGTTATGCCGTAATGAGAAAGAAGTATATGTTTGATTTCTTAATAAAAAAGTATAGTCGATAGCAGAGTTTATTGGCTAACAGAATGGATGAAAATATGTAGTAGTAGTAGGTAGTATTCGTCGTATAGTTGTGGACTTGACGGTAGAAAATGGAGCATTTTTTTATTGCAGTAGTAACTATCGTGAAGTAGTATATACCAGAGGGCGAGTATCCTAGTTTGTTGTATAATATTCCAGATTTTTTCGATAGTTTTAGATAAGCGAAATGGTCACGCGTTCCGGATAAGTAGGCTTGCTGGGGTTTGACGTGGAGAAAATTGTGGTTAGTTGAGCTGGATGGGCATGCATGCAGGGGGTGCACGTTGAGAAAATTGTGGTTTGTTGAGCCGGTCAGTTGTCTAACGCGTAATGGAAGGGAGTGACTAGTAGTGCTTCAGGAAGGAGGGTTGGTTGCGTTAACAAACACACACTTGTAGGTGCTCCGTTCCAGATAGACACACCCTCACAAACTCAGTCGAAGGTGCATGATGGATGCAGATCCGTTGAGGGAGGTAGCACGTGGAGCGGGAGTAGAGCAACAACAGATCATGGAGTTTGATAATGGCGGAGGCGTCGTTGCTGCCGGTTGCGTGGACGCAGATCCTCCGATCGCGGTTGTACCTAGCGTCGAGGATGACCAGAACAAGGCCGGAGAAGATGGCATCGAGGAAATTCCAATTGAGAGGTAATGTAGATCGATGTACTGTGTACGATTTCTTTGTTGTACGCATGCGTACTGTATGAAGTAGTAATGGAGTTATGTGTTTTTAGGGTGGTGGTTGATAATGAAGTTGTCGAGGCTCCCATTCCTGCGTCTTTTTATCAACCATCAGTAATAGTGCCGAAACTGGGCCAGCTCTTCAAAGAAGATTTAGACGGATATGCGTTTTATAATCTTTATGCTAGATTCTATGGTTTCGGGATCAGGCGCTCCAATCGTAGGGAGAGGAAGGGAGGGGTGAAAACCATGCAAGAGTTCTGTTGTGTGCGTCAGGTATGTGTTTGTAAATTGTAGTTGTTTCCAATGTATCGTATGTACTAGTTATTGATTTGCATCTACCATGTTGAACAGGGCATTGACAAAAAGGTGCAAAATGCAGCAACTAGGATAGGATGTAGAGCTATGCTTAGAATTAATCGTTCGTCAGCGAGGCATGATTGGATGGTGACAAAGTTTATCAGTGTTCATAACCACCCTCTTAAAAATAAAGTAAGTCTTACTAAGCAGTATAGGTCGCACAACTTTATAGATGAAGGCACAAAGACTATCGTTCAAGGTATGGTAGATAATGGTATGGCTACGACAGGCATGTATGGATTGGTTTCAGGAATGCACGGAGGCCCTGGTATGGCACCTTTTAGTCGAAGGGCAATGAACAGATTAGCCTATGCTATAAGAAGAGATGAGTGTAGTGATGATGTTCAGAAAACAATTGATTACTTCAAAGAGCTACAGGCGTGAAGTGATAACTTCTACTACACCATGCAGGTGGATGGGGCCGGTAGGATAAAAATGTCTTTTGGTCACATGCACTGTCGAGGCTTAGTTTCGAGCACTTTGGCGATGTTGTGACATTTGATACTACCTATCAGACTAATATGTATAAGATGCCGCTTGGTATTTTTGTTGGGGTGAATAATCACTTCCAAACAGTAGTATTTGGATGTTGTATGATGAGGGAGGAAACCGTCGATGCGTTCAAATGGTTATTTCAGTCTTTCAGTTGTGCAATGCATGGAAAAAGGCCGTCGGCAATTCTGACAGGTATTTGCAATGGTTAGTAAAAATCTTGTAGTATATAGTATATCTTTTTTTGACATGTTCATACATTTTTGTGTAGATAACTGTTATCAGATGGAAGTGGCAATCACGGAGGTGTGGCCTGGTACGGTTCATAGAGTTTGCAAGTGGCATGTACTGAAGAATGCTAAAGAGAACTTTGGGAACATATATAGCAAGAGGAGCACTTTCAAGAATGAGTTTCATAGAGTTTTGAATGACCCGCAAACAATAGATGAGTTCGAGAGAGCTTGGATTGATTTAGTGAAAAGGTATGAACTGGAGTCTAGCACATACATGAAACGGATGTGGGATATGAGGACACAATGGGCTCCTGTTTACTTCAAATCACATTTTTTTGCTAAAATGTCGACCACTCAGAGAAGTGAGAGTATGAACCATGTTCTTAAGAAGTATGTGAAGCCATCTTCTCCGATGAATGTCCTTGTCAGGAAGTATGAAAGTTTCTTTTATGACAGAATACAGGAGGAAGACGCCGAAGAGTTCCACACATCTGATGTAAGTATTTTGTTTACGCATAATGACAGTGTAATTGCCTTGATTGTAGCTATAATATAGATCACCCATGTGTTATTACTGATTTTATATTGATGGCGATGCAGGATAAGGTGGTTACAGCTACGAAGTCGCCTTTGGAAAAACATGCTGCGCGTGTGTACACAAGAGGTGCTTTCAAAAGGTTCAAGGAACAGTTTGTTTGGAGTGTGTCTTATGATATAAGACCATCGTCGCAGGAGAACCATTTTTTGGTGATCCATATGGGTGATGATAAGGATAGCTGGGGCAGAAGAGAGTATGATGTTGAGGCCATCATTGGTGAGCAAGAATTTTCGTGTGTGTGCAAACTGTTTGAGCACTTGGGGATACTCTGCCGGCACATATTGAGGGTAAGTAATAAAAGTATCGGCATCCTAAATTCTTCTGCAAATTTTTTTCCTCATATGGCTGTGGTTGGTAACATTAATTTGTGTGTAGGTGATGGTGCAATTTGGAGTCAGGGAGATACCAGAAAAGTATGTTAAGAAGAGGTGGACAAAGAAAGCTAGAGAATCCATTCCAGGACATCTCAAAGGGTACGTCAATGATAATGAAGCTGCTGCATCGAGGACGTATCGACACGATCTGATGTATCAGACCGCGCTTGATATGGTTCGGATTGGGGACACAAACACCGAGACATATCAGAAGACAATGGAAGTGATGTGCAATCACCTGAAAGATTTGAAATTAATGACAGCCACGGCAGAATCAAGCACGAAGGAAACTCGACAAAGTGAAAGATTACAAGGGAAGAAACCTATTGGTAATGTGTTTGGCGATCATGATGCCCAACTGTGCAATGACAATTGCATAGATGAGTGTGAGGCTACAGAAGGCGGTGACGATGATTGGGGAGGTGAGGAAGTACAAGATGAGGAGATGGAAGATGGTCTTCGTGAATGTGATATACTTCCTCCTGAATTTAGAAGGGGAAGAGGAAGACCTAGGATGCGAAGGTATATGTCCAAGGGAGAAATTGCTTCAAGGCAGGGTAAGAAAGGAGCATGCTCATCAGTAAGGATCCAATTTGAAGATGGAAGTAGCTCTGGGGTTACTAGGCCAATGCAGATCAGGTACTGCGGTAGCTGTGGTCAGCAAGGACACAATAAGAGTACGTGTGGTCGCAATTCAAGTTATAAGAGAAAGTAGTGAGTGTGGTTAGTTTGGTTATGTGGCTTGCAGTACCTTTGCATGTAACTAGGATTTGTTTTGGTATCTGTCGTCGGCGAATCTTGTCTTCAGAAGGATATGTACTGCTTTTTGTTTACGTACTCCTTTATTTAAAAGTTGTAAACTCTTTTTTGCTACTTGTGAAAAATAAGTCTATTTCTGCCTGTTATTAAGTATTTTGTGGTCTGGTTGGTTTTATACAGGGCTAAGTTTGCCGTGAATGACACTTATTAATTTGTTTATCTAGAGCGTGTAGTACGTGTACATACTACTAGGAGGTAGTTGGTTTGGGCATATATAGGACTGGTGTTTGGTTCGGAGGTGAGTATTTGGAGTTGCTGGAGTATCATAGTATGTAGTATTGAGTATGGTGACATGTAGTATGTAGTATGTCCGTGTAATACGTAACAAGGCGGCTAGTTTTTGGTGCCAGCTCTCAGTGATGCCATATAGAGAAGATGAGCAAGACTCATGGGGAGAAGTACTGAAGAAGCAAGCAGGGAGACCGACTTGTACTCTGCCCAATGGTTTGTAGTGAATTAAAAAAATTGAAATAAGCCCCATGTAAGGGAAAGGTAGTATGTTCTTCAGTAAATATTGAAATTGAAACAAATTGTCTACTGAGTCGGTCTACTTATTACTCGTAGCTGAGGGATGTGGTATAAATTCCTCCTGAGTGCTTTGATGTAGCGGGTGACAATTGAGATAAGCCCCATATATAGAAAAGGTAGAATATTCCATCAAATGTAGTATGTTTTCTCAAAAACAAAAAAGGTAGTACGTAATTCACTACATATTGAAATTGAAAATTTGTCTATTCAGTCGGCCTATTTATTATTCGTCGTTGCGGGATGTGGTATCAGTTCCTCCTGAGTGCTTTGATGTAGTAGTTGACACTTTCTGGGAGTATGGCCTCATTACTTGTGAATGACAGGAGGTTGGCAAGGAAGACCTTCCGCAAATCTCGAGAGTCCTGCATGTGAAATGTTGTCAAATTTGTAGAATAATGTGTTAATTTATGACGTAAGCAAATTACGTATCATTGTATTTTAGTAAGGATACTCACACTAGAGACTGGATTGACTAAGCATTTTGCATCCCAATTTCTCATGATATGCAGAACGTGGAAAGCAGTATCAATCCTGTAAAATTAACCATGATTAGGAATGCATATTTAAAGTGGTGCTCGTACATGTGTGTACTAAAAACATGCATAACCTGTTAGCAGTTGCTGGAATATTTGTTGGGAACTCATGCTGACAGCTAGAAATATTGCGTTTCCAGTCTGGAAAAGAGATGACCATGCAATCCTGCAATGCTTTCGCAATATGATCTTTAGTCTTAGAGTGCCTAGCTTCAATGTCCTGCCCTCCTTTGCTTGTATCTCTTAAGGGGTCCATGATCTGAATCTTCTCGTTCTCCATATCAAATGCGTAGACTGAGAAATGAAACGGTTGGTGGAGAGGGATATATATCTACAAATTTGAAAACAATATGTTAGAATTTAGTTTGGAGTATCTAGGTTGTTAGTGAGGCATGGGTGGTGAATCTACCAGACGGCTTTTTGAGACGTCGTATGGTATGTGAATGTCGTTGAATAAGTAGACATGATCCTCGGGGTTCCAGTCTGCGCCACCAGCGGTTGCGTGCATCTGTTTGCATTTATCGTGATTAGTGATGAGTGTGTGCTATTGTATAGTTGAACTTCTAAATGTGACGTACCGCGAAATCTTGATTCAAGAAGTGCCTCCAGCCTAGGAAATCTGTTCCCCCGAACCTGTGCACCTCATCCACGAATAGTGCTTGGACAGCAACATTGAATGCATCATCTTGCATTTCAGCGTCAAATGCGAGGGCTTCTTGTATCTGTTGCAATTTTAGAAACCTTGGGACTGGATCAGATATGTGTAGCCAAATTTTTCTGTGGAAAAAGAATAGCAGTAGTCACAGTGAGTTATAATACTTCGGACATGTATAAACAGTAAAACAAATAATACTAACCTCAGTTGGTCGGCAGCAGAAATTGAGTTTGTATATGTGAATAAATCTTCTTGTGCCTGGACATCAAGCCTGACACATTGGTACTGTTTGCAAAGAAATGGGGAGTTCACCATTCTGCTTGGTTTTATTACTCGTTTTGGTACATCTAGAAGCATATCAGATGGTACCCCAATGATTCTCCTCCTTGTTTTGGGTTGTACTTTCGGGAGACCGCATTCCTCATGGATAGAAATCCTTATTGCACTCGTCTCTTGCAGTAAAGAATGAGGCGATATGGAAGTAGGAGTAGGGTCAGGAAAATCTGAAAAATGATGACACAATGGGCGTTACTGTTTCATACATTTGTTGAATGCAAGTGAATTACTTCCTGGTTTTACCTGATTGTGGAGCTTGTTGAGGTTGATCTGGTGTATCTGGCACTACGGTTGTCTCAGCTGCCATGTCAAACTGTGCCGATAAGTTTGCAGTGACTCGGGTGACTTGGTTACACACTGTGGTGTTGTCGCCGGGCTCAAGTTGACTCAATCCCATGTCAAATTTTGGTGTCTCCAAGTTAATGAGGGAGTTGAACACTCTACCAGAAACAGGAGTACAAGGGGGTGCGTGCACACATGGTCCTGACTCGTAGCGTATGCTGTGAGGACTGCGTATCTGTGTAGAAAAACGACAATCATCTAGGAGGGGCAATTATCATGGAAGGAGAGTGTAGTACCTCTCAAAAATAGTATGTAGTATCTAGGGGGAGTAGTTTGTATTAAGTAGTAAGGACTAAGTAGAATGTAGTAATTCTCGGAAGTAGTACGTTGTATGTCTTCGAAGTAGTATGTATTTCTGTTATGAGAAGAGTATGTTGACTTTTTTGAAAATAGTATGTGGTATCTACCGAAAATAGTATGTAGTATATCTCGAAACTAGTATGTAGTGCCTCTTGGAAGAAAGTAGGTAGTAACTCTCATAAATTGTACGTAAATACAACTAGTACGTAGTATAATGTAAGGAGAAAGCATTGTGTAATAGGTTTATAGTGTTTGCTTTGCTAGGTTGTAGTATCGAGTATGTAGTATCTCGCTGAACTAGTATGTAGTATATATCAAAAAGAAGTAGGTAGTATTTCTCTAAACTTGTACGTAGTATCCTTGAAAGATAATATATCATCCAATAAAGAACTAGTAGTGGAATAGTTCTGTAGTATATGATATGCTAGGTTGTAGTATGGAGTATGTAGTACGATGTACCTTTAGTTTACCATATGTCGGAAAAGGAAGTCGATTTTTCAGAATTATATCCCGTTTGATCAGGTTACAGACCATGGCGTCGTTGTATGCAGCAAACCGGGGAAGAATGTGGTCGGGAGGAGAATCCTTGCCAAAGTCCAAGCTGTCTAGGTAGTGAATCTGAAAAATTAAAGTAACCTTTGTAAGTTAAATACGTAAACCAAGCATACATGAAGATATATTAGTTTGTATTAAATGAACCTGAGGGATTAACATGCATCCATTGATGTATCCAATGTTCTTTCCACGGGAAAGCTTCAACTGCAGAGATGCTGCTGCTAGTCTGAGCTCGTCGGCGACAAATTGTGCCCAATTGTAGGCATGAATGTTCTCCATATCAAACACTGCTTTCATATATCGTGTTGATATGAAGTTGTTCAGGGATTGTGGAGCGAAGAATTTGGTAACAACAGAAAATGCAAACGCGGTCTTGAATCGCAGGATTTCTTCACTTGTCATTTCGCCTTTTGGTTTTGTTGTTACTATTTTCAAAAGGAAGCTGATAGTGATTTCATCCCATGAGGATTTTTCGAAAACACCACAAAAGTATGCTTTCATAGAAATGACATCTTGTGGGCTTGGAGGTACTATGATCATGCCAGAACATGGGATTCCGCTCACACGATTTACGTCCTCGGGTGTCATCTTTAGCTCTCTGCTTGTCCCAGCAAAAAAAACTAACAAATTTGTATCGAATTTACTAAGCAGCCAGGCTCCTAATGGTTTATTTAGCTTGTGCAGCTTTAGGCTATGTAATCCCTGAAACCCCATCTCTTCTACAAGCTTTCTGGGCTGCTCGTCAAGGTCTTCCATGAGATCTACAATGATAGAAGGAGCACACCTGGAGTACAGTTTGTCTTTCCATGCTTTCCTCTATCGAATTTACTAAGCAGCCAGGCTCCTAATGGTTTATTTAGCTTGTGCAGCTTTAGGCTATGTAATCCCTGAAACCCCATCTCTTCTACAAGCTTTCTGGGCTGCTCGTCAAGGTCTTCCATGAGATCTACAATGATAGAAGGAGCACACCTGGAGTACAGTTTGTCTTTCCATGCTTTCCTCTTTATGGAACTCCTTTTCTTTGAGCGAGATCCACCTAAACGTTTTTGGCCGGATATTTGATCTCGGTTTTTAGTGCGCACTGCAGAGATAGCTCGCCTGAAATCAGAATTGGATTAGCTGCCGCTGCCGCTCGGCTTGCCCATATCTATGACCAAGAAACAGTTGCATGTTAGTATGATGTTGTGAGTTCTACGGTTTCTGCCACATGAATTCTTTTTGAGATGGAAGTTGATCAACCTATGATCTCGCTATTCATACTAACGAACAATAAAGAAAAATATATTTGATTATACTTAGTTACCTCACGTTTGTGGTACTGAAGAATTACGTCGGCCAGCCGTGTTTCACTGCACCGGATGTGCTGTCCTGCCGGCGTGACCCACGGCGACAGCGCCGATCCGCCGTCTACAGCCGTTGACGGAGGTGTCGCCCAGGCAGAACGAGAGGTCCAGCAAAAAGAACTGTTTTAGTTCGTAACAAGAATATACTAACACAACTATTTTTACGTAGAAAAGATTGCTAAGTTGGTTAGTATCCAGATAAGTACGTACGAAGAGATATAGATGCATTCAAATTTTCTGGGATAAGCTCGGGCGATCAGCACGCCTTGGATAACCATCAATTAAACTAATGAAAATAATTAATAATCAAACGGGTCGGGTGGAAGCTAGCCTAACCTGTTAAGATTCTGTAGCGATCTGAGAGAAAAAAAGCAACCACGCTCGGATCTAATTAGGGAAGATGGACGGTGGATTCTTAGGAGGTAGTTACCACTAGGTGGTAGAAGTGATTTTCCCTAT
>NC_041385.1:447631895-447633344 GCF_002162155.2 Triticum dicoccoides
AAGATAATTATAGTACTATATGAAACAAGGAGATACACACGACATCAAGGCAAGTGGAATTAAATCAAGAGCCAATTACGTGGGAATTTTACACCAAAAAAATACTATGTCTAAATCACAATATTTTTCTGAGAATTATAATGAAAAAGAGAGCCCCCTTTAAAAATAGGTGCTTGATTGCTGCTTTAAAATAAAGGATTTCTCAAATATAGTCAAAAAAGGATTTCTCAAATGCGCTCCTTGAAACAAGATTGTACACTCACCTGCAACAATTTTTTTAGTCAAACTCACATGCAACAATTGATTGTAAACATAAGGGCCAATGGCTCCGTCCATTAATACACACACCTCAATGTTTTTTCTCCCGTTGCAAACAGGATCCCCAAGTTTGCCAACCATTTTCCTTCATACTTGAATCAATCTTTTTCTATACCTTCATGTTATAGGAGATGTAATACCACATGACACATGTGGTAAGCAATCCAAACAATTCCAAAATAAAATAGAGGAATAAGTATATTTTTCATCCTCGAACTCTTCCCAGAGTTTAGAAATCGTCCCTCAACTCTAAACCGGAGAATTTTCGTCCCTCAACTATCAAAACCAGATAGTTTTCGTCCCTCGTGCCGCTTCGGGCGGTTTTAGTCTGGGGTGAACAATAAAATCGCAAAACAATAGCAAAAAGAATCAAAAAAATCTGAAATTTTAGAGCATCGAAGATACTTTGGTGCGCAAGACACGTTCACTGATTTACTGTTCATCCCGGACTAAAACCGCCCAAAGCGGCACGAGGGACGAAAACTATCCGGTTTTGATAGCTGAGGGACGAAAACTCTCCGGTTTAGAGTTGAGGGACGATTTCTAAACTCTGGGAAGAGTTTGAGGACGAAAAATATACTTATCCCTAAAATAAAATAGGAGATGTAATAATTTTCAGATCATCCACACACCTCACACAAGTAACATTAGCTTGCGAAGAGCAATAAAACCTAACAAATTTTGCAAGTTTTGTGTTTTTTTTGCCAGTCACCAAAGCACAAAGAGTCGGACTCCGAGTCCTCGCTGTGTGCTGACACAAACTCCATAGTTTCTATCTTATATTACAAGGATGGAGGATCTTTGCACACGCTCATAATATCATTAGATATGAATAGCTCTATGCTACATAGTCCCTAAACCTAGCCAACACTGGTTCATGGAAATTTGTATTACCTCCATAGTGAAGCAAAGGCATTGTACTAAAATGAACTTTACTATTTTCGGTATAATGTGATATTTATTAGGTATCACTAAGCAACGCCAACAAAGGCGCGAAGAGATACTCGCAACGAGGTTGATATTTTCGTGATTCAAATTGAACACACCTTCAATACACTTATGAAATCCTTCCACGTTATGTTTTTTTTGCAGCATATTCGTTCATGGCAGCGTGAAGGATTTGAAAGAGTT
>NC_041385.1:447633364-447681560 GCF_002162155.2 Triticum dicoccoides
CGCACGGGCATCTGTGCTAGTAATAATAAAGCGATTATCGCTTCTGCCTGCCTGATCACCGTCGTCATGCTTTTGCTAAAAAGTCCCTGTGGTTTATGATTATTCAACCCGTAGTCCCTCTTTTAGTGGAGTTCTGAAAAACGGTTCGTTTTCTTTTTTAAAGAAAAAAACTGCGTCTTATCCAGACGCCGGCGCTTCCCTTCCAGCCATGGAGGAGCAGGAGAAGTTGAGGGGCGGGCGAAGCAGGAGAAGTTGATGGGCGGCGCGGCGGAGGAGAGTTGAGGGGCGGGCGGAGCAGGAGAAGTTGAGGGCAGCGCTTTGACGACGGCGACAGCTTCGGGTGGGCTCGTGGGCGAGCGTCCTGCAGGAAAAATCAGGTCCCCGCCGGCGACGAGCTTGCTGGAGCCGATGAAGGGACCCGCGCGCGTTGGCTGGCCTTGCTCTGTCGGCGGAGCTCGAGGGCGTGCCGGCTGCTGCACGTGGCGGAGCTGCTGCTCCTGCTTTTTTGCTGCGTCGGCCGGCCTTCAGTGGCGGCTGCGCCGGCCTTGCTCTGGCGACGGAGCTCGAGGGCGTGCCGGATGCTGCACGTGGCGGAGCTGCTGCTCCTGCTGTTCCGCCGCCGTCGGCCGGCCTTCAGTGGCGGCGGCTCGAGCTCCTGGGCATGTCCAGCGGCTGCTTCAGTTGCTGGGCGCGGCGGCTGGAGCAGCACGCACCAGTTCTTCCTGCAGCCGCGTCGCCCACGTTCCCGAAAACCACCGTCCGCCATGGCCGATGAACTCAGTGCTCTCGATCCCCTCGGCTTGCTCCCGCGGCACCAACATGCTGTTGGAATAATCCAAAACATGTTACTAAAAGATTTAGCTAGGTAAGTCAAATTACGTGGCGTTTGGCTTGCATGCCATCTTGCGGTACGTGCGTGTTGGGTCCGGTAAGGATTAGTAGTGTGATCAGTGTCGCCGGTAATTAGATTAAGATTAGAAAAGAGTCCTTATATGTACGGCAGGAAAGAAGGTTGCCCGTACGAGCTTAGTTTGTGTTTGAGTCGGATAGTTGATGGTTAGCTGTTTATGAATAGGTCGAGTAGGTCGAGTCGGTTTGTCTAGGTCAGGTTGATGCATATATATATGCGTGTATATGCTAGTTTTGTAACAGTGAAAAGAGAAAACCAGAAAATAGAAATAAAGAGGAAAACAAAGGGCACGATACGGGCCCTTGGCTATCAGTTTTCGTGCGTATGTGTTCGTGTGATTTGATGTGATCGATCCTGAGGTGAATTTTCAACAATTTGTATCTAGAGCAAGGTTCGAGGTGAAGCTGCGCTTGCTCCGGGGTGACGAACCGACTAGCACCTCGGGGCGGGCAATACAGTCGCCGGTGTAGCGACGAAGAGGGGCGGGCAATACAGTCGTTGGTGTAGAAACGAGGAAGAGCAGGCTGTTTAGTCGTTGGGCGTGCAACGACGTGGAGGATCGGGCGGTTGTCGTTCGGCGGAACGGCAACGAGAAGGCAGCGAGGGCGTTGTCGCAAGCGAGACGACAGGTGATTGTTGTTTGGCGGAACGACCTGGAGGAGGGCGACAGTGCTGTTGTCGGCAAGGCGTTGGTGACCGTTGATGGTTATGGAGATGCCGAAGTTGCGACACCGAGAAAATCATCGTTGGAGGGTGCAAGGTGGAGATGGCGAAGTTGCGAGCTGTCATCAAGGTGTACAGATGAGTTCTTGTAAGGTGTGTCCAAGAGCTCAGGCGTGTGAATCTTCTGCTGCAGTTGAGATACGTCACTGGCAGGAGAGTTGAGAGTGAGAGCGGATGGAAAAAGGAAAATGTGCCTTGTGTTTCCGTTCGTTGTGCGAAGTTCCGGCGAGTTCATATACGGTGGAGATGAGTTGCACGTATATGGCGAGTTGTGTTGCCGCTGGACAGGAGGTGTCGTTTGATAAGATGTGGCATCGGCGACACTGAGAAGATGTGAAGATGTGACGGGTGAAGAGATGTGTCTACCCGTATGCAAGCAACCGACAAGAAGATGAAGATCAACATGAAGATGGACACGCACCAGTTAAGTTGAGTTCCTACATGAGGCTATGCGTTCAGTCTGCATGTAGCACGCTAAGATGTGACAGCGTGGCTGGTAGTCCGGGTAATCGTTGGTTAGTCTATGAATCGGTATGCAAACGAAGTTGAGGTGATGTAAGACAATAGGCTTTGGGGGGAACCGACACAACACTCTAGGGGTGGCCTATCACATATATATATAATGAGGTGGTATACAACGTTACAATATACACATGTAAATACAGTCTAACACCCTCCCTCAATCTTAGCCACTTTCTAGTGAATCTAGAAGGGTAAGATTGTGCCTGCAAGTCTCAAACTGTGGCAAAGGCAATGACTTGGTGAAGATGTCAGCAAGTTGATCCTTGGAAGAAATAAACTTGATCTGTAGTTGCTTCTGAGAGACACGTTCACGCACAAAGTGATAGTCAACTTCAATGTGTTTCGTTCGGGCATGGAATACCGGATTTGCAGAAAGGTATGTAGCACCGATGTTATCACACCAAAGAACAGGAGGCTGTGATTGGGGTATACTTAACTCCTGAAGCAAGGACTGTACCCAGATGATCTCTGATGTGGCATTGGCCACAGCCTTATACTCAGCCTCAGTACTGCTACGCGAGACAGTAGCCTGTTTCCGAGCACTCCAGGCAATCAGGTTAGAGCCAAAGAAGACAGCATAACCCCCCGTGGATCGCCTGTCATCCGGATTGCCAGCCCAGTCTGCATCAGAATATGCTGAAAGACAACCAGAGTCACACGGCCGAATATGCAAACCATGAGCCACCGTGAAACGAATATAGCGCAAAATCCGCTTAACAGCAGACCAATGAGTGTCATGGGGTGACTGCAGATACTGGCAGACTCGGTTAACAGCATAGGAAATGTCTGGTCGCGTGATCGTCAAGTACTGGAGCCCACCAACAATACTCCTGTACTCTGTCGCATTAGAAGAAGAAAGAAGCACACCATCAACAACATTGAGCTTATCAGTGGTAGACATGGGTGTAGTCGTCGGTTTGCACTTAAGCATCCCAGCTCGCTGCAACAAATCCAGAGAGTACTTCTTCTGCGTCATAACAAGGCCAGCAGCACGAGAAGTAACCTCCACACCAAGAAAGTAATGAAACTTCCCAAGGTCCTTGACCGCAAAATCAGCACCAAGTGAGCGAACAAGCGCAGTAGCAGCCGACTGAGAGGAGCTGACCAAAATGATATCATCTACATAGACCAACAAGTACATAGTAACCTCAGGCCTTTGAAGAAGAAACAATGAGGAGTCAGCAGTTGATGATGCAAAACCATGAGCACGAAGAGCCATTGCAAGACGAGCATGCCAAGCACGAGGAGCCTGCTTCAGACCATAAATTGCCTTGGACAGACGACAGAGATGATCAGGGCGATCCGGATCAGAGAAACCCGGAGGCTGGCGCATGTAAACCTCCTCCGCCAAGACACCATGAAGAAAAGCATTTTGAACATCAAGCTAACGAAGAAACCAACCTCGAGTAACAGCCAGAGAGAGAAGAAGTCTGATGGTAGTAGGCTTGACCACTGGACTGAAGGTGTCTTCATAGTCAAGTCCAAAACGCTGTCGAAAACCACGAGCAACCAGACGAGCCTTATAGCGCTCAATGGACCCATCAGAATGCCTCTTCACTTTGAAAACCCATTTGGAATCAATGACATTTACCCGTGATTGTGGAGGAACAAGAGTCCATGTCTGATTGCGAAGAAGCGCTTGATACTCCTGCTCCATGGCCTCTCTCCAATGAGGAATGCGCATAGCAGCTTGATACGTGCGTGGCTCAGAGGATGGATCTGCAAGAGCAGCAGACATGCACGCCGCTAACCAAGCAACTGTGCCATCGTGACGTTGCTTAGGCTGAAAAATGCCACTCCGACTGCGCGTATGTGGACGTAGAGCAGCAGCAGGAGCCGGCGGAGGCGAAGGTGACGGAGAGGTGACGGTCGCCGGAGATGCAGGAATCACCTCAGGCGAGCTCGGGACAGACGACTCCGGGCTACATGGCGAAGACTGGCCCGACGACAGGGGCTCAGAGGCCATGGGCGAACCGAGAGTGGGCGAGGCCAGCTCCGGTGACACCGGCCCAGACGGCCTTGGCGAGGCGAGAGCAGGCGAGGCCGGCCCTGGTGAGAAGGGCCCAGACACCCTGGGCGAGGCAGGGGCGGGCGAGGCCAGGCCTGGTGATGACTGCCCCGACGCCCTGGGCGAGACGGGGACCGAGGAGGCCGGCCCAGTCGGCGGGGTTGCAGGGCGCGACGATGGCGAAGGTAGCCCAGAAGCTAGAGGCGACCGGGCCAGGACGTCGATCGGCCGTGCATGAGCACGGAAACCGAGGCCATGCAGGGGCGCCATGTGCTCCTCATGCACAACAGAAGGTGTCGAGGATGAAGGCGATGGCGACGAAGAGGAAGATGGCACTTCCAGAATCTCCAAACGAGCCCCACGACCAGTGCCTGCACCATGGTTAGGCAACAATAGAGGAGAATATGCAACATCATCAAATTGGTCAGAAGCAACAGAGGATGAATGCATGACAGGTGGCTCGGTAGTGGACACAGGGAGTTTGGCAAAGGGAAAAACATGCTCATCAAACACAACATCCCGAGAGATGTAGACACGATTAGTGGGCACATGAAGACATTTGTATCCTTTATGAAGAGAGCTATAACCAAGAAAAACACACTTCTTGGAACGAAACTCGAGCTTACGCTTGTTATATGGACGGAGATGGGGCCAGCAAGCACACCCAAACACCTTGAGAAAGGTGTAGTCCGGTTGTTCATTAAGGAGAACTTCAATGTGAGTCTTCATATTCAAAACACGAGTGGGAGTACGATTGATGAGAAAACATGCAGTGGTGAAAGCATCACTCCAAAAACGAAACGGAACAGATGCATGGGCCAAAAGAGTCAGACCAGCTTCAACAATGTGACGATGCTTACGTTCTACTGAACCATTCTGCTGATGTGTATGTGGACATGCTAAACGGTGAGTGATCCCAAGCGACTGAAAGAAGGAGTTGAGGTTGCGATACTCGCCACCCCAGTCCGACTGAACATGAACAATTTTGTGCTTGAGAAGGCGTTCAACATGTTTTTGGAACTGAACAAAAATGTCAAACACATCAGATTTACGTTTGATAAGATAAAGCCAGGTAAAGCGGCTGTAAGCATCAACAAAACTGATATAGTAATTATGACCACTAACAGAAGTCTGAGCAGGACCCCATACATCTGAAAACACAAGTTCTAAAGGATGTTTCACCTCACGACTGGACTCCGAAAAAGGAAGTTGATGACTCTTCCCCTGCTGACAAGCATCACACACTGCTACATCTTTATTACTAGACACACTAGGAAGCTCATGACGACGCAAAACATGCCGGACAATAGGTGTGGCCGGGTGACCAAGACGAGCATGCCACTGTGACGGAGATACCCGAACTCCACTGAAGACGCGAGCGACGCCAGGATGCTCCAGACGATAGAGACCTTGGCAGAGCCGCCCACTAAGAAGAATGTCCCTCGTGCCCCGATCCTTAATAAAAAAATCAAAAGGATGAAATTCACAAAGCACATTATTATCACGAGTGAGTTTAGGAACTGAAAGAAGATTACGTGTCACAGATGGAACTCGAAGAACATTGCGAAGTTGAAGACTCCTATTGGCATGTCTAGTGAGAAGTGATGCTTGACCAATATGAGAGATGTGCATACCTGCTCCATTGGCGGTGTGGATCTTGTCGGAGCCATGGTAGGGTTCACGAGTGTGAAGCTTCCCCATCTCACTGGTCAGGTGCTCTGTCGCCCCAGAGTCCATGTACCAGTGGGGATCAATGGAGTAGGACTGAGTGTGTCCCTGTGGCTTCTGCGGCGGCGGACGATCAGCCATGGCGACCTGACGAGCAAAGTTGCGTGTATCCTTCCCGTCATTGCCGAGACCAAGAAAACCCCGCTGGAAGCGCTTATGACACTTCGAGGCCCAGTGCCCATCGCGACCACAAAGCTGGCACACACGTGGACCGCCAGCCCCTGGTAGCGTCGCAGTAGGAGGAGGGGCCGAGGCGGGTGGTGGTGACTGCCCCGAAGGAGCCCTGGATGAAGCAGAGGAGCGACCACCCTTGGTGGCGGCGTTTGCCGAGAGGGCGCTATTGCCCCTGGATCGGCGCGTCTCGACTCGTTGCTCAGTAAGCAGGAGGCGTGAAAAGACCTCGTGTGCTGGCATGGGCGTGGAGTTGCCCCTCTCATTGATGATCTCGACTAGGGCGTCATACTCCTCATCAAGACCATTGACAATAAACGAGTTGAACTCGGAGTCGGTGAGGGGCTGTCCAATGGAGGCCAGCGTGTCGGCGAGACTCTTGACTTTGTTGTAGAACTCAGTGGCGGTGGAGTCAAGCTTCTGACACTCCCCAAGTTGGTGACGGAGCCCAGATACACGAGCCCGCGACTGTGCCGCAAACGAGCGCTCAAGAATAGTCCATGCCTCGTGGGACGTCTTGGCGAAGACAACAAGCCCAGCAACGGCCGGAGAGAGCGACCCCTGAATGGAGGAGAGGTTCGCCTGATCCTGCCCTGTCCAGACACGGTGAGCCGGATTATAGACCAGACCGTGCACGCTGTCAACCAGCGCAGGAGGGCAAGGGAGAGAGCCGTCGACATAGCCAAGCAGATAGTGACTCTCAAGAAGCGGAAGAACCTACGCGCGCCAGAAGATGTAATTGTCCGACGACAACTTGATGGTGATGAGATGACCGAAGTGAAACGGCGGCGACGGCTGCGATCCCATCGAGGAGACTGGCTGAGGTGAGACCACCGTGGAGACAGTCAGAGGGGCAGCCGGCGCGGTGACAGAGGGCGCGATGGCCGCGGTTGACGCCGCGAAGCCTGCCAGCGCGACGTCCTCCGCCACCAGCGGCGCAGTGGCCGAGGGCGCGACAGCCGCGGTTGACGGGGCGGCGGCGGTGTGGGCCACAAGCGCCTGCCCGGGCGAAGTAGCAGCCGGCGGGAGCGCGAAGAGGGAGCCGGCGCTCCGTGTCCCGATCGGCGCCTGAAGGGAGGCGGCATCCAGCGGCCTCGAGAGAAGTGCCGCGAGGGAGGCCGGCAGAAAACCGGTGGCGGTGGAGCCGGACGCAGCGGCGGTTGTCATAGCAGTCGGGCGACGGCGGCGGTTTAGGGTTTTTAGGCGGAACACTCTAGGCTTTGGGGGGAACCGGCACAACACTCTAGGGGTGGCCTATCACATATATATATATATATAATGAGGTGGTATACAACGTTACAATATACACATGTAAATACAGTCTAACAGGTGACGATCAAGTGGTGGCCATCGTTGCATGAAGAGAGAAGTTGTGATCCGGTAAGTCTCGTTACCGAAGGCAACTCACGTGACAAGATGAATAGAGAATCGTCTGCGTGTCTCGTTCATGTAAAAGAGTCAGATAGAGTAGATGTTTGAATTAGGGGGTGAATGTTGGAATAATCCAAACATGTTACTAAAAGATTTAGCTAGGTAAGTCAAATTACGTGGCGTTTGGCTTGCATGCCATCTTGCGGTACGTGCGTGTTGAGTCCGGTAAGGATTAGTAGTGTGATCAGTGTCGCCGGTAATTAGATTAAGATTAGAAAAGAGTCCTTATATGTACGGCAAGAAAGAAGGTTGCCCGTACGAGCTTAGTTTGTGTTTGAGTCGGATAGTTGATGGTTAGCTGTTTATGAATAGGTCGAGTAGGTCGAGTCGGTTTGTCTAGGTCAGGTTGATGCATATATATATGCGTGTATATGCTAGTTTTGTAACAGTGAAAAGAGAAAACCAGAAAATAGAAATAAAGAGAAAAACAAAGGGCACGATACGGGTCCTTGGCTATCAGTTTTCGTGCGTGTGTGTCCATGTGATTTGATATGATCGATCCTGAGGTGAATTTCCAACACATGCTCCTGATCTAGAAGAATTGCGACGCGCCCAGGGTGGGACTGCTCTCCAATACGGACTCCAGCTCATTCTTGGACCGAAAGAATTCCAGGTGTTTATTTAGCTGAACTGAATCCGGAGAGTTGGACATGCTGTTTTATGTGATGCTATTAGAAACGGCTAGAAAAAAGATAAATTAGTAGTAACTGAAAAAATGAATACCTGCGGAAGGTCTACAATAGCTGATTGTATTCATTGTAGAAAAAGCATTTAACCTCTTTAATTTATTAATTGATCCTGGAGCTATGGTGCAGATAGTGGCCCATGGTGGATGGATGATATGAGGTGATCTGGGTGCTGCATTTGATGGCCATGATCTGTTTGCTGCAGGCCAACTCCCTGCTTGTGGCCTCTGAAGGTTGGGAAACTATAATTGAAATGTATCTGAAGACATGGTCAGCACGTTTAGGCACTTATGAATTCGAAAATGTTAACTGTTTGTTGTGCACTGAAGTTTTTGTGTTGATAGTACTTCACGCCGATAGTTGATAAGGAATTGATTTTTTTGCGTATACATAGAAAAGACATGTAACTGTAGATTTTCTTTAAGACAGCTAGCTACTTGGATTAACCTTGAAGTTCAGATCTTCTACTGAAAGTCCTTTTCTATCTATGAACATCAGGAGACAACTTCCAGTTCCAGTAGACCTATCCGATAGAATTCTCGAAGCTATTAGCCTGCAAGCTCTCAATCAGGTATTGTATTCGCAACTTAGCGTATTTTTTTACTGAAGTTTGGTGCCTAACTCCCAAACATCTTTTGTCAATGGTAAGAATGTAGATGTTGACAACTTGACATAAATTTTATGCTTTCTGCAAGAAGAGTGGTATCAATATTAATAGAGAAGTAGACATTGTTTGAATTATTCTTGATTATTTGTGTTATGTTAATAGCTGCCTGCTCTGTTCTTAACTGTGTATCCTTGCTCCTTGGTCCCCTGTCAACTGTACAAAAGGTAATTTATCAGAATCTTACAGCCTTTTAGCTGCACCTGAGCCTATGAGGTTCCTTAGTTTCACCGCTGAACATGAAGCCACTCAAGTCTGAAGTCTGAAATGATTGTCGGCGATCGCAGTATGAATTCAGAATTGAGAAAATGATGCACTATCAATAAAATCATTACAACCAGTGTCGATTTGAACCGATGAATGTGCTTACTTCCATGGTGCTACAGTATATACAATCCCAATGATTTGTATTCCTTGTGCCATAAAAATTTCTGCCGATGCAACTGTGAGCTCAGGGGCAATTTGTTTTATATTTTTATATAGTTGTAATAAAATGCTACGGTTGCGCGTTGGCTTTGCATGTCTGATTAGCTGGCTAATGAATATTGTTACTCAATTAAAATGATCTGGGATTTTTTCATGCCAATAAATACTCTCTAAATTGATTGTGTTTTGCACAGAGTTCATGTAGCAAGAAATGTGATGTCTGAAGGGATGCACATGTCTCCTTGGTAAAAAAAAGAGACCGCAATTAACACAAATCCATTGCATCAAGGTCAGCAGTTATGAACGGGAGTGTACCAATTCATGCATGCACTTTCTTTTATTGTCAATAACACGCCCGATGCTTCGCGAAATGTCTGAATGAGAAAGAAAGAAAGATAGATAGATAGATAGACAGACAGACAGACAGACAGATAGATAGATAGATAGATAGATAGATAGATAGAGATAGAGAGTATGTAAGTGATGGAGCATCATGTGGTCTTGACGCACGGGCATTTGTATCTACTCCTACTTGAATCTTCTATTCCCAGTTAATTAGAATTTTTTTTATTTGTGGTCATCTCCTAAGTACGAAAATTATTTTTTGTGTTAAAGAGCAGTATGTTCTGTTTTCATTTGTGACCTGAAGGTCAGCAACGTAAAGCTTGCATGCATCTGAAGGCATGTTCCATCCTTGAATATATACTAATATAAAGGCATGTTACAATTGTGGGAGGTAGAAAATTCATCATTTTATACAAGGACTATGGAGTTAAATTTTGATTGGTTGCTTTCGACTTTCACCATTTGGCCAGCTCTATCTCTTTCACACCTCTTCCTCTGTGACAAAGGGATGAAGCTATTGGTTTTGAAATTTGAAATAAAGGCCTGAAGTTGGTAACAACGCTCCAACGCAAATTTGATACATCAAGATTAGCTTTTACATAGCTTTTGTTACTGAAAATATATCAGAGAAGCACTTCGGAATCAATTATCGGTGTTTAAAATATATCTTTAGATGTCATGGAGCATACATAATCCCGGCATCAACTTTTGTGTAGCGGTTGATATATGTTTATAATCATTTGCAAGACTGCGTTAAGAAAATAATGTGAAATATTTAGATTGGTACGCTGCGAGGAGTGGGCTGGAATGACATGTTTCCTCTCTCTATATTGTCATAGTGGTGGAGGTACATGCAGATCTGACGCCATTTTTACATATTTGCATATATCAATGGTCAATATTTTTTTTCTGTTTTCCTACTGACACTTACATACTACTTTGCGTTTTAAAAGCTACAAACAGTTTTCGCTGTGCAGACCATGAAGAGATACATCTCAGAGGACAAGTAATGCCATGTTTTCATTGTACTGAAAATACTTAGTTTCCTGGTCAATTTTGTTAGTAATCTATATATAACTATATTTCTAATTGATCTTCTTTGTGCAGACCATAAAGGGATGCGCTTTCATCGTTGTTAGTTACCGGTCATGCATTGAGTCTACCAGCGCCAATCAGCTACTCATGGAAAAAGGGTCCAATTGTATTTCCTTTTTACAATTTCATGTAGCTAGGATGGATAAGAAAAAGCTTGAATGATGCAGTTGATTAGAATGTGGAGTGCATATTTGCTTTAATTAAATATACGTCATTTTTTGTCACCCATTGCAACGAACGGGCATCTTTGCTAGTTATTTTAAAGCGCCTATTCACCCCCCCTCTAGGCGACATCCTCGATCTTTCAGTTGGTATCAGAGCCTCGTCTCTCTTTGTTGGGCTTAACCGCCTAGAAAGTAAAGATGTCGACTAGGAGATTAGGATTCTCTAACACTCTTAGTTTCGATGGCACAAATTTTGATGTTTGGGTAATTCGCATGCTTAATCTCTTTAGGGTCATGGACCCAAATTTAGAGCGAATTGTAGATATGGGTTTTTCTCCTCCAAAGGATCCCCAAAGCTTATCTTCAGGGGATGAGAAAAACTCTTATCTCAATGCTCAAGCTTCTAATGTGCTTTTCGATGCTTTGAGCAATGTAGGTATATTTGAACTCATGTCGTTCCGGGAGGCTCATGAGTTGTGGACAAAGCTTCAAGATAAATATGGTGTGTCCAAGATTTGTAAGGATGATCATTCTCCCTCCACCTCCGGCCGTGTTGCGTTCTCAACTTCTTCTACTTCACCTACATGTGGTTTTCCACAAGGCAATGACATGGTGAGTAGTGGTGTTCATTGCAATGATGATAGTGGGCTTATTGTTGATAATCCTTGATCACTTTGTTATTGCAATGCTTCATCTTTGGACTTTAGCACTTCGAGCACTCCAAATGTTTCACATGCTTGTGTTGATAGTTCTTGCATATCATGTAGAAATTGCTTGACTAAATGTCATGATGATATGCTTGCTATATCTTGTTGCCATGATAAAAATTCATGTATTTCCTCGAGTTGTTGTGCTAATAATGTAGAGGAAACCCAACACTCCATGGAACAAGATGTGGTCTTGAATGGTGCTTCAAGGGATCCTACATCATCATCTATTGCTTTTTGCCTTATGGCCAAGGCTTCAAAGGTATCTCCCACTTTGAATCCCAATATATCTTGTGATGATATTGATGATGGCAAGAGTGATGATGATGTCGATTATGATGAAGAGAATGATGATGTTGCCTCCTTAAAAATTAAGGGGAAATGATTATTAAAGCTCTTCTTAAGAATAAAATTTCTCGTTCCAACTTCATGGAAATCATGTCGATTGCTATTGAGAGCAAGAAATATATTGATGAGTTGGAATCTCGTCTTGAGGAGCATGAGGTCACCATTGATAAAATGGAAGGTCATGAGCATGATTACGCTAATGAGATTGTGGACCTCTCTCAAGCTCTTGAACTTGAACAAACCACCAAGGAATCTCTTGAGGAGACTTTTGCTCTAGAATTATCTAGAGTGAAGGAATCTAATGATAGAGCTCTTGAGGTGGCCAATTTTTTTGAAACTAAAAATGCTAAGCTTGAAGTTGCTCATGCTAGACTCCTTGAGGATTTTGAGCACCTCGAAAATGGCTCAAGGGTCATCAAGGGTGAGCTCATCAAACTCACCGAGTCTCATGCTCAACTTGAAGCTTCTTATTTAAAAGAGCTTTCCTAGTTGCCTTCTCCTCTTGTTGTTAATGATGATGCTTGTGCTACTAACTCTATTTCTTGTGAAGCATCCATTTTAAAGAAGAATGTTGAGCTAAGGGCTCAATTTGAGTTGCTATCCAGCAAGTATGGGAAATTGGAAGAAAGTCGTGAAAAGCTTTCTAGCTCTCATGATGATCTTCTTGTATCCCATAATGTGCTAAAAATAGCTCATGAGGCTATGATTGCTAAGGTAACATATAGTGAGCCTCATGTGGATATTAGCACTACATTTAGTCAAAATGCTATATTGCCTTGTGCTAGTCCTTGTAATTCGTCTATGCATAACATTGGTATATCTTCTGATGATTTGCTTTCCTTGCCTTGTTGCTCTAATGATGAAGCTTATACTTCCTCTAGTACTTGTGTTCAGAATAACCATGTAGAGGAAATCAAAGAGCTCAAGTCCCAAGTTGTCGGTGTTCTGGGAACGGGGGTCCCCTGACTTGCCTGCCTGCGGCCTATGGCGTGGCTCGAGTGGTGGCCCAGTACGACCCATCTTCATCAATGCAAACTCAAGACCCTCGCGAGGGGCCAAGCCTCGCGGGGCGGACGACACAAGGCTTCCTCAGGAGTGGCCTCGCCAGGCAGAATCGTGAGGAGGCGGAGAGATCAAGGCAAGGGTACCTCGCGAGGTGCTCGTGACGCAAGCCGTGACGATCAAGACTAGGCGGGCGCCAGGCGGGCGCCGGCCTGCGCAGTGTCCTTGTTTCCTCTTTGGTGCAAAGGGGGCAAGCACAGGCGTGGAGTACTGAGGCATCAGGCAAAGGTTACCAATTCGGTGCAATGAGACCAAGACCAGCAGAAGGAGCCGTGGAGCCCAAGGCAGCGTCATCGCCAGTGCCTATGGCAACCGAAGACCAACTTTAGTCAGGATAGCTTGTACTAGATGTTCCCCTTCAAAATGGCCGTTGTTGGCGCCCTTCCCGCTCAATATTTGGAAGAGGACCAGAGCCTCTATATATAGAGCTAGCCACCAAAGTAGAGGAGATATCTCAGAGAGTCCCCATCAGATCGAGAGGCGATCGAACTCTCTCAAGTAGTTCATCGCACCAGCCCAAGAACACCTCTCGCGAGGCTGCTCTTCCCCTTGTACTGTTCATCATCAGCCCCTGAGGCATTCCACCACACCACACACTGGAGTAGGGTATTACACCACAATGGTGGCCCGAACCAGTATAAATATTGTGTCCCCCGTGTTATTCATCGTTTAGCTTACATTCTCGCGAGGGGATCGGACGTGGATTGGTAGGGGGAAGATCTTCGCGCACCCCAGAGTTCGAACCTTAAGGGTCTGCCAGAACCCAACATCCGACATTTGGCGCGCCAGGTAGGGGTGCACCGAAGCTCTCCCTTCCATCGGCCTGCTCTCCATCAGCACCGCGCTCTGCCCTCATGACGGGTAACGCGCCGCCTGCTCCGGCTGTCGACGCCGGCGCGGGGACCGGGGGGCTCCGAGCCCTGGCCCCCGCCTTGCGACAAGTGCGGTGGCCGAACAAGTTCAAGCCAGACATGCCGCCGCGCTACGACGGCGCAGACAATCCACTAGCTTTCCTGCTAGCGTATGAGGAGGCCGTCCTCGAGGCTGGGGGCTACGACAGGGTCATGGCTAATTGGCTGCCCATGGCCCTCACTGGCGTCCCGCGCATGTGGTTGCTCCACCTGTCAGCGGCTTCCGTGGCCTCCTGGGAGGAGTTGCGCAGCCTCTTCCTCACCCATTATGCTGCGCCGGCACACCCGGTCGTCGCAGCTCCACTGGGCAGCTCGCAGGCGCCACCTTCGAGCCGCCACGTCAAGCCATTCGTCTGCCAGATCGGTGCCGTCCTCAAGCGCCGTGAAGCCCCCCGGGCTGGGTGGCACCCAAGGCCGATTTGACCTTCAGCTCGAACGATCACCCCTCCAACACCGCCTATTAGGGTGCGCTCCTGATGCTATCCACCCCCACCATCTGCCAGGTGGCCGTCACCAGGACCCTCATCGGCGGCGGGGCTGACCTCAACATGCTCTCGGTGGAGGCCTTCAGCCTCCTCCACGTGCCGCTGGGGCGACTCCAACCCAGCAAGCCCTTCCTAGGCGTCGGAGGTAGCCCCACCGACTCCCTGGGGAAGATCCGCCTCCCGGTGACCTTCGGCACCCATGACAACTTCCGCACGGAGCTGGTCGACTTCGACTTCGCCCCCATCGGCCTCCCGTACAACGCCATCCTCGGCTACCCTGCCTTGGCCCAGTTCATGGCGGCGACTCACCCGGCCTACAACCTCATGAAGATGCCCGGGAGCAGCGGTGTCCTTACCGTGTTTGGAGACATGAAGGATGCACTACAGGTGCTCAAGCTCGCTTTCAAGACGGTCGCAGTGGCGCAGCCCACTAGCGCTGACACCCTCGAGCCCAAGGGGGCTGCGCCGGCCAAGAAGAAGCAGTTGTTCACCCAAGACAAGGCGGAGACCAAGCAAGTACCAGTCGACGAAGATGGGTCCTCTGGCGCCACCTTCACCATAGGTGCCAATCTCAACCCTGAACAGGAGGAGGCCCTGGTGAAATTTCTGCGCGCAAACAAGGAGGTGTTTGCATGGGAACCTAATCAGCTAGCAGGGGTCCCAAGAGAGGTGATTGAACACCATCTGAACGTGTGCCCCAACGTGCGTCCCGTGAAGCAGAAGGCAAGGCAACAGTCCACCGAGAAGCAGGCCTTCATCGTCGAAGAAACCCGCAAGTTGGAGGTTGGAGGTGTCATTCGCGAAGTTCGCTATCCTGAATGGCTGGCCAACCCTGTTGTTGTGCCAAAAAAGGGAGGAAAGGAGCGCATGTGCGTCGACTTCACCAACCTCAACAAGGCCTGCCCTCAGGATCCATTCCCGCTCCCTCGCATCGACCAAATCATCGATTCCACCACCTAGTGCGACCTGTTGTGCTTCCTGGATGCCTTCTCGGGCTATCACCAAATTAAGATGGCGGTAGAAGATGTGGAGAAAACAGCCTTCCTGGCCCCGTGCGGAGTATATTGCTATACCTGCATGCCGTTCGGATTGCGCAATGCGGGCGCAACCTTTCGGCGACTGATGTGCATCGCCTTGGGCCGGCAGCTCGGAAGAAACGTCGAGGCCTACGTCGACGACATCATGGTGAAGTCTCGGGAGGCGAAGACCCTGATACAGGACCTAGAAGAAACCTTCGCAAGCCTTCGCGAAGTGGACCTGTGGCTCAAACCGGAGAAGTGCGTGTTTGGAGTCCTTTAGGCAAGCTTTTGGGCTTCCTCGTGTCCCACAGAGGTATCGAGGCTAACCCGGAGAGGGCCAAGGCAGTCAAAGACATGAGTCCGCCGAAGACCCTCAGAGAAATGTAGAAGCTCACCGGGCGAGTAACCATGTTGGGACACTTCATCTCCAAGCTGGGAGAACGAGCCCTGCCCTTCTTCAAGCTGATGAAGAAGAAGGGCCCGTTCAAATGGACTGAAGAGGCTGACAAGGCATTCCAAGATCTCAAGAAGTACCTCACCAGCCCTCTGGTGATGGTGGCTCCACGCCCTCAGCAGCCCTTGGTACTCTACCTTGCAGCCACGGCCTACTCCGCGAGCGCAGCCCTGGTGGCGGTTCGGGAGGAACGCCGAGTCAAGACCGCGTCGGTCGCAACCCCGACCGCGTCAGCACAAGGCCAAGAAGACCTCGCGAAGACCACGGCCGGAGCAGATGAGAATCAGCCTCAGCAGGGGGAGGCACCCAGGACGGAAGAGGCCCCGCCAAGCGACCAGGCGCTGGGGGCTCCGTCATCTCAGGAGGCGCCTCGACCACCGGAAGACGCAGGCCACGCCAGTGCCCCTGACCTCGTCGAGCATCCTGTGTACTTCGTTAGCACGGTGCTGCGGGACGCAAGGGCATGATACCCCATGCCTCAGAAACTCTTGCTCGCGTTACTAGTGGCCTCATGCAAGCTACGACACTACTTTCAAGGTGACCCCATCAAGGTCGTCTCGGCATACCCCTTGGAAAGGGTGCTTAGGATCCCCAACTCAGCTGGAAGGGTCGCCGAATGGAACATCGAGTTGCAAGCATTTCAGTTGGAATTCGGCACGACCAGGGTCGTCAAAGGAGCCGCACTTGCAGATTTTGTGGCGGAATGGACAGAGGCGCCAGGGCTCGGAGCGGGCGAGGATCGGTCGCTTTCCCCAGGAAGTGAGGCACCGAATGGCTGGGTCATGTACTTCGACGGAGCATTCTCGCGACATGGTGCAGGGGCTGGCGCAATGCTCATATCTCCCACTCAGGACAAGCTCTATTATGCCGTGCAGCTCTGTTTCCAGTATGGAGAGAAGGTCTCCAACAACATAGCAGAATACGAGGGCCTAATAGCAGGCTTGAAAGTTGTAGCCGCCTTGGGGGTAAAGCGCCTCATCATCAAGGGCGATTCACAACTCCTTGTCAACTTTTCCAACAAGGTGCACGGGCTGAAGGACGAACACATGGAAGCATATCTTGCGGAGGTCCGTAGGATGGCAAAGCAGTTTTGGGGGTTAGAGTTACAGCATGTACCCCGTGGCACCAATCAAGAGGCTGATGACATCGCCAGGAGGGCGTCCAGGCGGCTGCCTCAAGAGCCCCGCGTCTTCGAGGAACGACTCTTCAAACCCTCAGCAGCACCATCATTATCAAGTACAGCGCAGCCTCGGGAGGAGCTCCCTCAACCGCCTGCCTCAGGAGCTCCAGCCTGCGGCCCGACCTCAGGAGCGCGCCTGCTCCTGGCGCTGGAGCCTCAGGAGGGATGTTGGACCGCAGAATACAAAGATTACCTGATGCAAGGGACTCTGCCAAAGAAGGAGGAGGACGCAGAACGCGTGGTGCGGCAGGCCACGGTCTACTGCATCCAAGACGGAGAGCTCTACCGGAAGCGGCCGAATGATGTTTCCCTGCGTTGCATCTCGAGGGAGCAAGGGAAAGAGTTGCTGGCAGACATTCATGGTGGAGACTGTGGGCACCACTTGTCTTCACAGACCCTCGCCGGCAAGGCATTTCGGAGCGGGTTCTATTGGCCAACAGCACTCAACGACGCAATCGAGCTAGTGAAAGCTTGTGAAGCCTATCAATTCCACGCCAAGCAGATACATCAGCCGGCTCAGGGCCTGCAGACCATCCCCCTCTCATGGTCGTTCGCTGTTTGGGGACTGGACATCCTGGGCCTGTTTCCCCGGGCGCCAGGGGGCTACCGCTACCTCTACGTTGCCATTGACAAGTTCATCAAGTGGGCAGAGGTGGAAGTGTCCGCACCATACTGGCCGGTTCAGCGGTCAGATTCATCAAGGGCCTCGTGAGACGGTTTGGGGTGCCTAATCACATTATCACCGACAACGGTTCGCAGTTCACCAGCAATCTCTTCAAAACATATTGTGCTAACCTTGGAACGCAGATATGCTACGCTTTGGTGGCACACCCTCGGAGCAACGGCCAGGCTAAACGTGCCAACGCGGAGGTCCTGAAAGGCCTCAAAACCAGGACCTTCAAGAAGAAGCTGGAGGCCCGCGGCAGGGGTGAAGGAAATATGCCCTAGAGGCAATAATAAAGTTATTATTTATTTCCTTATTTCATGATAAATGTTTATTATTCATGCTAGAATTGTATTAACCGGAAACATAATACATGTGTGAATACATAGACAAACATAGTGTCACTAGTATGCCTCTACTTGACTAGCTCGTGAATCAAAGATGGTTAAGTTTCCTAGCCATGGACAAAAGAGTTGTCATTTGATTAACGGGATCACATCATTAGGAGAATGATGTGATTGACTTGACCCATTCCGTTAGCTTAGCACACGATCGTTTAGTATGTTGCTACTGCTTTCTTCATGACTTATACATGTTCCTGTGACTATGAGATTATGCAACTCCCGTTTACCAGAGGAACACTTTGTGTGCTACCAAACGTCACAACGTAACGGGGTGACTATAAAGGTGCTCTACAGGTGTCTCTGAAGGTACATGTTGGGTTGGCGTATTTCGAGATTAGGTTTTGTCACTCCTATTGTTGGAGAGGTATCTCTGGGCCCTCTCGGTAATACACATCACTTAAAGCCTTGCAAGCATTGCAACTAATGAGTTAGTTGTGGGATGATGTATTATGGAATGAGTAAAGAGACTTGCCGGTAATGAGATTGAACTAGGTATTGGATACCGACGATCGAATCTCGGGCAAGTAACATACCGATGACAAAGGGAACAACGTATGTTGTTATGCGGTTTGACCGATAAAGATCTTCGTAGAATATGTAGGAGCCAATATGAACATCCAGGTTCCACTATTGGTTATTGACCGGAAACAGTTCTAGGTCATGTCTACATAGTTCTCGAACCCGTAGGGTCCGCACGCTTTAGGTTTCGATGACAGTTATATTATGAGTTTATGAGTTTTGATGTACCGAAGGAGTTCGGAGTCCCGGATGAGATCGGGGACATGACGAGGAGTCTCTAAATGGTCGAGACGTAAAGATCGATATATTGGACTACTATATTCGGAGTTCGGAAAGGTTCTGAGTGATTCGGGTATTTTTCGGAGTACCGGAGAGTTACGAGAATTCGCCGGGGAGTATATGGGCCTTATTGGGCCATACGGGAATAGAGGAGAGAGGCCAAAAGGAAGGAGGCCTGCGCCCCCCCCCCTCTGGTCCGAATTGGACAAGGGGCGCAGCCCCCCTTTCCTTCTTCCTCTTCCCCTCTTTCCCCTTCTCCTACTCCAACAAGGGAGGTGGAATCCTACTAGGACTAGGGAGTCCTAGTAGGACTCCACACTTGGCGCGCCCCCTCCTAGGGCCGGCCTCCTCCCCCCTTGCTCGTTTATATACGGGGGCAGGGGGACACCCCATGACACACAAGTTGATCTACGGATCGTTCCTTAGCCGTGTGCGGTGCCCCCCTCCACCATATTTTCCACCTCGGTCATATCATCGCGGAGTTTAGGCGAAGCCCTACGCCGGTAGAGCATCATCATCGTCACCACGCCGTCGTGCTGACGGAACTCATCCCCAATGCTTTGCTGGATCGGAGTCCGGGGATCGTCATCGAGCTGAACGTGTGCTGAACTCGGAGGTGTTGTACGTTCGGTACTTGGATCGGTCGGATCGTGAAGACGTACAACTACATCAACCGCGCTGTCATAACGCTTCCGCTACGGTCTACGAGGGTACATGGACAACACTCTCCCCTCTCGTTGCTATGCCATCACCATGATCTTGCGTGTGCGTAGGAAATTTTTGAAATTACTATGTTCCCCAACAAGGGGCTGGTATGACGAGTTCTAGTCCGTGCTATGGTCCATCCGCACAACCTCTACCAAGTCGACCGGCGAAACCCCGTTCTTCCTCGTCTACGGAGCTGAGGCGGTCCTCCCTTGTGAGGTCAGGCATCGCTCCGCGCTGGTCCTGGCTTTCGATGAAGCACAGCAGGACGCCATGCGGGGGATGGACCTCGTGCTGGGGGAGGAACACCGTCGGGAGGCTGCGCTTCGGGCAGCGAGATACCAACAGGCATTGCGGAGGTACCACTGCCGCAACATCCGCCCTAGGACCCTCGAGGTAGGTGACCTCGTGCTCAGGCGGGTGCTCTCCAGGGAAGGGCTGCACAAGCTCTCGCCCATGTGGGAGGGCCCGTTCAAGGTTGTGCATGTTTCCAGACCTGGCGCCGCACGCTTGGAGACCCAGGAGGGGGTGCCCATCCCGAACACGTGGAATAACCACCACCTCTGGAAGTTCTACCCTTGAAGAAAGGCCCAGTGCCTGTAAAGAAGGCCCGGCGCCTGTGAAGCTTGTCGTGCCAAGAAAGGCCTGGTGCCTGTGAAGAAGGCCAATGCCTGTGAAGCTCATCGCCCCGATAAAGACCCGGTGCCTGTGAAGAAGGCCAATGCCTGTGAAGCTCGTCGCCCGTGACACTCTCACGTAATAATGAGTTGGGGTTGTACATGCCCCGGAGTCTCCGGAGAGCCGCCCTCGGGCCTCGGGGGATCCCGCCCACGCCCAGTGGCAGCACTTAGCTCCACGCTGGTGAGAAGACGTCGAAGACTAGATTAGGTGCCGGACGCGCCTTTTTCATTTGCTTTCTGCAGTTGGCTTGTTCATCCTTATTTGATATTGGAGTTGCTTTTAGCATTGTTGCCGTCCCCAGCCCGTGATTCTCTGTCTTTGTTGCTCGCCTGACTCATCTTCTCTTCCGCAAGCCTCACGAGGGGGCTGCGCGGGCACCCTCGCGAGTGCTTTCTGACCCAGTCTCGTGAGGCTCCCCTATTCAAGTTCACCGCGGGAGCACTTCTCCCGGTCCGTGCCCCACGGGCATCGCGACACGAACGCAGGACCTGAGCCGGTTGCCCTCACGACCAGGTTCGAAAGTTATCCCCCGACTAATTTTTGTAGGCCTCGAGACAGACGACAAGGCCCCAGCCTCGAGAAGCAAAGACTATGGCAAGTCCCCCCGAGCTAAGTTGTTCCTACACATGAGCACGCAACACCGAAACACAACACGGGAATAATGAAAATAGCATAGTAGTTAACAGCAACAGTCCAGCACGCCCCCATGGCGCCTCACACTACTCTCTCTTTGTACAGGAAATGGAGAAAAAGAAAATAGACGCGGCTTGCTCGGCGACGACTCATGGCGGGGGCTCGTGCTGCCCTCCGGAGCTCAGTCAGACCCCTCCTCACGCTTCACCGAGGCGCGACGGTGGGATGACCCACTACCCCCCTCAAGGCGAGCGCGACAGCACGATGGCTGGTCACGGCCGCTGTCGGTGTCAAAACCGGCGGATCTCGGGTAGGGGGTCCCGATCTGTGCGTCTAAGGCTAATGGTAACAGGAGGCAAGAGACACGATGTTTTACCCAGGTTCGGGCCCTCTCGATGGAGGTAAAACCCTACTTCCTGCTTGATTGATATTGATGATATGGGTATTACAAGAGTTGATCTACCACGAGATTGTAGAGGCTAAACCCTAGAAGCTAGCCTATGATGATTATGATTGTGATTGTCCCTCTAAGGACTAAACCCTCTGGTTTATATAGACTCCGGAGAGGGCTAGGGTTTACATGGATTCGGTTACAAAGAAGGAAATATAACGTCCAGATCGCCAAGCTTGTCTTCCACGCAAAGGAGAGTCCCATCCGGACACGGGACGAAGTCTTGAGTCTTGTATCTTCACGGTCCCACAGTCCGGCCAAGGTATATAGTACGGTTGTCCAGATACCCCCTAATCCAGGACTCCCTCAGTAACCCCTGAACCAGGCTTCAATGATGATGAGTCCGGCGCGCAGTTTGTCTTCGGCATTGCAAGGCGGGTTCCATCTTCGAATACTCCAAAGTAGTTATCGAACACTTGAACTGTGTCCGGATCTGCAAGATGATCTTCACAGCATAGCAGTTCATAAATCTGATCTGCTGGCAATTTTTGCACGGGCGTACTTCTACATCGTGGCCCGGCCCAACACGAACCGGTTTTGCTTGGCCTCCCCCGATACGCGTTGCGAGGCGGTTTTACTGGCACGCCTTGCCAGAGCAGAGATCGTGCTCCCGTTAGCGCGGGATCTTCTATTAATATAGGTGCACGCGTCCCCATGATGAAAGTTGGTATGACTCTGTGTTTTTAGGTAAGTCCCGAGCGGTTATGCTGAGGACGCTTGATATTCACCCCCTATATAAAGGGGCCGAGGCCTATCCCTCTTTTACACCACTCTTGCGCCTTTTCACATCTCGAGTTCTAACACCCGAAGCCCAAGCTCAAGCACCTCAGATCCTTAACCATGTCCGGATCCGACCTTCAAGGCCGGTGGGTGGCCTCCTCGGTCACAAAGGAGGATATTGCAAAGCTTAGGGAGGTCGGATATCTGACCGCTGACATCAAGCACAAGCTTCCCGCTCCAGGGTAGGTCATCCCTACTCCCGAGCCCAACAAGAGCGTCGTATTTGTTTCCCACTTCCTCCGCGGCTTGGGCTTCATCCTTGATCCCTTTGTGAGAGGGCTCATGTTCTATTACGGGTTAGATTTTCACGATCTAGCTCCGGACGCTATCCTTCATATCTCGTCGTTCATCGTTGTGTGCGAAGCTTTTCTCCACGTCACTCCACACTTCGGCTTATGGCTCAAGACCTTCAAAGTGAAGCCGAAGATGATTGAGGGGCGACATGCGGAGTGCGGAGGTGCTGTAATAAGCAGGAATGCCGACGCCCCATGGCCAGAGGGCTCCTTCCCAGAGGTGTCCGATCTATGGCAGCAGAGGTGGTTTTACGTCACGGCTCCCAGAGGCACAAAGTGGGTGGCTGCCCCCGACTTCCGTCCGGGCCCTCCTTCTCAACTGGCGTCATGGACCAATGTAGGACGGGATTGGGGATCTGCTAGTGATGTACCAATACTACAGAGCCGTATTCGGGAGCTTCTTGAGAGGGACATTAGCCTCGTCAGCATAATTCAGGTAATGCTAATCCGATGAATGTTGCTGTGCAAATGCCGGCCTCTCCGGATGTGGGAGTTCAATCCGGAAGGTCTGCGGACTATTCTGCACTTCTTCGGCCTGACGCTCGAAGGGATGTGTAAATTATTCTTCGGACCACAAGTAAAGTGTCCGGATACCACCGAAGATGCGGGCCTGAGCTGCAATCGCCCAGATACCCAAGTAAGTAACCCACAAACCGAACACTTCGTCTATTTTTGTCATAGTCATTATTCTGAATATCCTCCGTGGCCAGGAATGGCTCAGCAAGGTGGAGAGAATCAAGTGTCCGGCGCCACTTCCCGAAGGGTCGCCAAGTCCCACCATAGCCAAGATGCTTGGTCGTGTGCTAAGCAAAATGCCCTCAGGGAAAGACGAAGGGAAGAACAGGGAAGCAGAACTTCACACATTGCGCATCCAAACCGGGGGAATTGCTACCTCACCAAAGGAGGATAGCCGGGAAGGGGAATCTAAGGCCTCCTCCCCTCGCGAGAAGAAGAGGGCCGCCTCCGAAGACTTGGAGACGGAGGTTCCCAAACAGGGGAAGAAAGCTTCACCAGGGGGCCCTACCCCAAAGGGCGTCCTCACTGCGTCATGCCCGCCAACGGGCCAGCCCTCAGCCGAGCTGTAAGTTAATCGTAAATACGAAGGTACTGCTTTTCTCCGAGAACAATAACCAGGATTCATTCTTTGCAGTCCGGCTAGCAGCTCTTCTCGATAGAGTTCGTCTTCGGGGGATCTCCTTCCGGAGATGATGGAGAGTGAGACCCCACCAACCTCTCCGCCTCATGAGGCGGGCGACCCCGAGGTGTCGTCACGGAGGAATCCGGATCTGCCGAAGCCAGAAGCTAATCCTTCGGCCGCCCTGAGCCCGGAGCATTCGGCTCCCACGGGGGGCGATGAGAAGGGTCCGGTACAGTTCAGTGTCCAGCCAGACACACTGACGGGCCTTCTGGAGCGAGCTGCTCTCTCAGAGGAGCACCGTTCATTGATGAGCACAGTGCTCGAGAAGATTTCCTCCGCCACAAGCGGGTTGAATGAAGCCTTTACGAGCCTGCTCAGAGGCTTTGAGGTATATAATGAAAAATACGTAATTTTTGGTTGTGACGCACGCACTAGGTGTGCTCCATATGGATAGTAGCCCCTGAGACTCTGGTTGCCCGCCCTAGGCGGCAAATGGAGGATCATATTATGTAAGTAATGATTGCGATGTATTTATGCGCAGGTGTCAAAGGATCCGGCAGTCGATCGGTCCGTTGAAGTTGCCGAACTAAGGAGGCAGATTGGAGCTATTGATGCCGATATCACACTGGTGAACGAGCGGCTTAACGAGTCACAAGGTATGTGCTCTGCTTTCCTTATTATTTTTTATAGGAAAAACTGAGAGGGGCATAATGCTAATGTTATATGCTTGGACTGCATACGGTGCTGCTGCCGTGGAAGCCCTGAGGGAGGAACTTGCCCTGGCCAAGGAACAGGCCCGGGCGAGTAATGCCACTGCCCTAAAGGTGGCCGAAGAGTTGAGAGTCGAACAGGCTGCTCATCGCCGGAGCGAAGACAGAATAGCCGAAATGGCTGTGGAGCTAGAAAACGCCGCCAACCGGTATGAGCTTCTTGAAAAATAAAATCATGTGAATAAGGCTGACCTGAAGAAGGCCCTTGATGCGGCCAAGGAGATGCGTTCCGACCTTAGGGATGCGCGGGAGGAGCTTCAACAAGCCGGAGAAATCGTGGCTGGAAACCCCTTTTTGTTGCGGATGAAGTTTTTAGATCCGAAGTACGCTCCTCTGGATCGACGCTGGAGTCCTGCAGACGCCTATGCGGATTTGTCGAAGAGTACGACTGATGCAGCCAAGTTTTTTGAGGATCAAGAAGATGATGAAGTGCAAAAGCTGTTCTGGTCGCAGTTCAGCGCTCCAACGCGCAAATTGCCTTTGAGTAAGAAGATGGCTGCTGTGGCCGAGCTCCACAGGCTGTCCGATCTTGCAATGTGGTTTGTACTAGACCATCTATGGCCGAAGGGGCCGAAGCTGGACAGTTATTTTGGTTTAGTGCAACAATTCCTTGGTGCCGTATCGCGGATCGATGCCATGAAGAGGTTGGCGTGCATAGAGGGTGCCCGGATGGCTCTTGCCCGTGTTAAAGCATACTGGACGGATATGGAGGCCACCGTCGTTGTGACCCAGAATCCGACGGGGGGCCAGGATCTGGCCGAGCACATCTGGGAGCAGGTAGCAGAAGGTGCTCACTTAATAGAGGCTCGGTGCTAGAAGAATGTCATGTTCGAGTGACAAAACGTGTCATTGTAAAAACAATGTTATTTTGATTATGAGGCTATATTTATAATTTTTGCCCAAAAGTATTATTGTGCCTCCTGTGTAGCCGTTTTTATGTATATGTGTAATATGAAAGTTAGCAGTCGTTGGCTTCAGCCCCCACGGATACAATGCGGGGGTGTTCGCGAAAAATATGCGTAATCACACTTGATCCAATGTCTTGGTCCATTAAGGAGGTGATCGCACATCGAACTAGGCAACCGGACTATATAGCTGTAACACTTTCACTTAGCCATAGGAGTTTGACGGTGGGGCTACTATGTAGCTCCTGGTACCTTTGCGTGCATCCGAATACGGGCGCGCGTGTACATGACCGGAAAACGGCCCTTCGTTAATGCGGTGGAATCCTAAAGATTTCGATAAGTCTTCGAGTGGTTGAACAGTCTCTCGCTATATCGTGACAGTCAATTTTCGGCTTTCTCTACTGAGGTGCTCATCCGAAATAACTAGGGCACAATCGCAGTAGTTCTCCTTTGGCCGCCTTAGCCGATAAGAACGGAACATAAGGCGGCGAACCCAGGAGCCGGGCAAACCCAACATTTGACCACAGACATGATTCAGAGCTGATGCATATAAGGCCAAACTCGCGATGCCGAACACTCCCGAAAGTATTCGGACTTTATAACATATACTGAGCTGAGTAACGCCCTTTATTATGAACCTTGTATTCCCAGGTATGTGCATTAGTCTGTCATGGCGAAATGCCAATGACGACAATATCCCCTGTGGGTGTAGTACCCGTGGGATGTGTAAGCAACAAGAGACAATAAAGAAGGTTTACACAGGGGCTTAATCTAAAGAGAAACCTTTGAGCGGGGCCCTGCTGCACGTCTGCGCCTTTGTCTCTGTTGTGACGTGTCCTGGGAGGGTGTCGCACGAATGGTGTCTGTAAATAGAAAAACTCATGTAGAAGAGTATGACGTAAGCGTGCGAAAAGTTGGCTATCACTAATGGATAGTAAAAGTGTAAGACAGTGGCCTGTTAATAAGGTCAGGCCGAAAATTGGGCTTTATTAATTATCTATAGCCCCTGGTGTCCTCTATGGGATTACATGTGTGGCGCCTAGATAAGGTTTATCTGGGCTGTCGAACTCGTCTAACCGTGTCCGTGGTCTTAACGACCAGTCATGTTTTCAGGTATTAGAGGCCGCTTAGAGTCCGGCGGCTGGAGCCGTCGCGTACTCTTCCACGCGTAACGAACGCTCTGTGTTTTCGTTAACGGTGATGATGCCACATGGACCGGGCATCTTGAGTTTAACGTAGGCGTAGTGCGGTACTGCGTTGAAGCGGGCGAAGGCCGTTCTCCCAAGCAATGCATGATAGCCGCTTTGGAGGGGGGCGATGGTGAAGAGTAGTTCTTCGCTTCTGGAGTTGCATGGGTAACCGAATGTTACCTCCAGTACAAGGGAGCCCCTGCAGTGGGCTTCGACGCCTGGTATCACCCCTTCAAAGGTGGTGTTACTATGGTTGATTCTGGATGGGTCTATCCCCATCCTACGGATAGTGTCCTGGTATATTAGATTAAGACTACTGCCGCCGTCCATATGGACGTGAGTAAGATGGTATCCGTCGATTATTGGGTCGACCACCAAGGCAGCTGATCCTTCATGTCGAATACTAGTCGGGTAGTCCCTGTGATCGAAAGTGATCGGGTAAGCCGACTAGTGGTTAAGTTTGGGTGCGACGGGCTCTATAGCGCATGCATCTCTGAGCGCGCATTCGCGCCTTCTCGTGGATATGTGAGTCGCATGGATCATGTTTACTGTTTTTACCTCTGGCGGGAATTTTCTCTGTCCCCCAGTGTTCGGCTGGCGAGGCTCATCCTCGTCTCCACTTGGTGTTTCCCTTCCCTTGTGTTCGACATTTAATTTTTCGGCCTGCTTGAAGACCCAGCAGTCTCTGTGGGTGTGGTTCGCAGGTTTTTCGGCGGTGCAATGAATTTGGCACAGTCTATCCAGGACTTTGTTCAGGCCAGACGGTCCCTCTTTGCTGCCTTTAAATTACTTCTTTTGTTGACCGGGTCGAGAGCCCCTGAATCCGGCGTTGACCGTTGTGTTGTCCGGACTTTCTTCCTTGTTTTGACGTTTGTTTTTATTGCGCCATGGCTTCTCGTTGCCATCCCTGATTTCGGATGTACTTGGGTCGCTGGTTCCTTTACAGGCCAACCAGCTATCTTCGCGTGCGCAAAATCGGGTCATAAGGTTTGTTAGGGCTGCCATTGTCCTCGGCTTTTCTTGGCCGAGGTGTCTGGCGAGCCATTCGTCTCGGATGCTGTGCTTGAAGGCTTCTAGGGCTTCGGCATCCGGACAATCGACAATTTGATTCTTCTTAGTGAGGAATCTGTTCCAAAGCTTGCGGGCGGACTCTCCGGGTTGTTGAATTATGTGACTAAAATCGTCCGCATCCGGAGGCCGGACATAGGTCCCTTGAAAATTGGCCCTGAAAGCATCCTCGAGTTCCTCCCAACTTCCAATTGAATTTTCGGGGAGGCTTTTCAACCAGTGTCGAGCTGGTCCCTTCAACTTGAGGAGAAGGCATTTGATGGCGTGAGGTCATCCCCACGAGCCATGTGGATATGCAGGATAAAATCCTCGATCCAGACCCCTGGGTCTGTCGCTCCGTCGTATGCCTCTATGTTCACAGGTTTAAAACCCTGTGGAAATGCATGGTCCAGTACCTCTTAGGTGAAGCACAGGGAGTGAGTAGCCCCTCTGTATCTGGACGTGCTGTGGCATGCCGTCGGCTGTTGTTGTGTCCGGTGCTGATTCCGAACTGGTATCCGATCGGTATGATCGTTTTGGTGACCATAGTCCTGCGTCGGGGTGTGTCCTTTAGATCCATAGATGGACCTAGCCGCGCTGGCTTTTTTATCCAGGAGCTTGCATAAATCGTGTGCGGCGTTGGTAGCTGCTCTATTGCGGTTACAAAGTGGTTTGTCCGGCCTCCTGGCCGAATTGTTCTTTGGTGGAACGGCCTCATCGTCGAATTCTGGCAGCAGCTTGCGTTTTGGATAGCTCTTTGTGTGGCGATTGTCGCCGTACTTTTCTTTGATGTCTATCACTTTATTCCATCTGCGATTGAGCATTTCCTGTGCGGCCTTAAGCCGTTGCTTCTACTTCTTTAGACTTCTCGCAGTGGCCATAAGCCTTCTGTGGAGGTTATCTCGTTCCAAACGTGTTTCCGGGATGATGAGTGCATCGTCGGGGCGGTTTGATGAGTTCGTCCCTCGGGATCATTGTGATCAGGCGTCTGCTCCGAGCTGTGTTCGGCGTGACATGGCTCATCCTGCTCCATTGCCGGGTCCATATGGTCGTTGTTGCCTTTAGAGTTGACTGGGGTGTCGATCTTTCTAGCGCTGTTATCGCTATTTTTACTGTTGCTAGACTTGGAGCGGCGTCTGCGCCATCGTTTTGGCTTTTGCCCGGGGGTTTTGTCCTCCGGTTTGTTGCCGTCGTCCTCCTTAGGCGTATCCACCATGTATATATCATATGACGAGGTGGCAGTCCAGCGCCCCGTTGGTTCTGAGTCGTCTCCAGCGCCGATGTCCATACCATCAGTATCATCGGAGTCGAAGTCAAGCATGTATGATACATCGTCGACAGTGTCTATGAAGTGGGTGGTGGGTGGGCAACGGATTTCTTCGTCACCTTCTTCCACCTTGAGCCGGACATAGTTCGGCCAGGAGTCTCCTGACAAAGAGAGAGACTTTAATGAGTTCAGCATGTCACCAAAGGGCGAGCACTGGAAGATATCCGCAGCGGTGAACTCCATTACCAGAGCCCAACCAGATTCGGCGGGCTCAGGAGTGCGCGGACTGGAACCTACAGCCAGATACGAGTCCGGGGGTCCGGTGCCACAGGCTTCCTTGGGGGTGAGGCATGTGTTCGTCTCAACCGCCGATGAGTGTGTGACCTTTGGGGCGGGGTCCATCCACCCGTCCTCGGGCGACGCAATCTGCTCCAGATTTAGGTCCAGGGCTCCTGCAGGGGCGATATCCTGAGCATTGTCCGACAACAGATCTAAGCCGTGCTCATCGTGACTGTCCGGTGCTCCTGGCGTAGGCCCGAATCCATTGAAGATCAAGTCTCCGCGGATATTGTCCGTGTAGTTCAAGTTTCTGAACCTGACCTGGTGGCCAGGGGCGTAGTTGTCGATCTGCTCTAGATGGCCAAGCAAATTGGCCCGCAGTGCGAAGCCGCCGAACACGAAGATCTGTCCGGGGAGAAAAGTCTCACCCTGGACCACGTTGTTGTTGATTGAAGGAGCCATCAAGCCTTGCAGCGACGACACAGAGGAACTCTCAATGAAAGCACCAATGTCGGTGTCAAAACCGGCGGATCTCGGGTAGGGGGTCCCGATCTGTGCGTCTAAGGATAATGGTAACAGGAGGCAAGGGACACAATGTTTTACCCAGGTTCGGGCCCTCTCGATGGAGGTAAAACCCTACTTCCTGCTTGATTGATATTGATGATATGGGTATTACATGAGTTGATCTACCACGAGATCGTAGAGGCTAAACCCTAGAAGCTAGCCTATGATGATTATGATTGTGATCGTCCCTCTAAGGACTAAACCCTCCAGTTTATATAGACACCGGAGAGGGCTAGGGTTTACATGGAGTCGGTTACAAAGAAGGAAATATAACATCCAGATCGCCAAGCTTGTCTTCCACGCAAAGGAGAGTCCCATCTGGACACGGGATGAAGTCTTGAGTCTTGTATCTTCACGGTCCAATAGTCCGGCCAAGGTATACAGTCCAGTTGTCCGGATACCCCCTAATCCAGGACTCCCTCAGCCGCCGCTAGAGGAGCTGTCGTCTGAAGGGGAGCCACCGAAGCATGGCGAGCTACAAACGCCGCCGGCCACGCGCCCACCTTCGTCTTCATCTCGGCCATCGCCGAGGCTGAGCACCCGGTCGCCGTCATCATCTTTGGGGCAGCACCCAATGTGGCGGCCGTCTTCTCCGAACACCCTCACATAGAGGGTGGCGTCGCTGTAAAATTTGAAATGCAGGGTGCACCGCCGACCAGGCCACGCACGCGGGCAAACGTTTGCCAGCCACGGGCCAAAGACACGTTCCCGGCGACAGAGATCTCCAGTGAGACCCAAGAGGCCTTGCTGCAACAACCGTCCGCTTGAAGCCAGAGACTGCCAGGAGTTCGCCCGCGAAGAAGCGGGGAAGATGGAGCCAGCTGCCGGTTGGGTCCGCCGACCACATGACGAACTCCGGCAGCACCTCAACCGAGTGGAAGCGGGGCCTGGGAGGCCGCGCGGCCACGACGCGCCTCCCCTCACCCACCGGACGCCCGTCGCCACGCGGGAGATCACCGCCGCGACCACGGGGAGCCGCTGCAGGAGTCGCAGGATGCTTGCGGGGAGACCTCGGCCGTGCTTGGGCGGAGGAGAGTCAGGCCCTTCCCGACGAGCCTTTCCTTTCTCCACGGCTGAGAACCTCTTCAGTGGCGCCATAGGACACGGCGAGCAGCTGGGGCGAGGAAGGAGTTAAGCAAGAAGAGATGGACTGCGGGGGCTCTCGCCCGTCCATTCTTATATTCCAGAGGAGGCCAACCATCGGCCTCCACAATCACAGGTAATCATGACTCATTTTTGCATGCAGGGACTTGTCAAGTTGGGCAGTTACCGAGGCAGCATGGGGAAGCAGAGACACCCACATCCAATCAATCGCCACGCAGCGCCCAAGCCCGCAGGCTGTTGGGGCCCGCGACGCTCCACACTTGCCCTTTTGCTTCTCTGCTAAGCCAAGTCCGAGCGCGCCTTGGGCCCAGGGGCTACTATCGGCGTTCTGGGAACGGGGGTCCCCAGACTTGCCTACCTGTGGCCTGCGGCGTGGCTCGAGTGGTGGCCCAGTACGGCCCATCTTCATCAACGCAAACTCAAGACCCTCGCGAGGGGCCAAGCCTCACGGGGCGGACGACGCAAGGCTTCCTCAAGAGCGGCCTCGCCAGGCAGACTCGCGAGGAGGCGGAGAGATCAAGGCAAGGGTACCTCGCGAGGTGCTCGTGACGCAAGCCATGACGATCAAGACCAGGCGGGCGCCAGGCGGGCGCCGGCCTGTGTAGTGTCCTTATTTCCTCTTTGGTGCAAAGGGGGCAAGCACATGCGTGGATTACCGAGGCATCAGGCAAAGGTTACCATTTTGGTGCAACGAGACCAAGACCAGCAGAGCGGCAGGATGGAGGTCACCGTGGAGCCCAAGGCAGCGTCATCGCCAGTGCCTTTGGCAGCCGAAGACCAACTTTAGTCAGGATAGCTTGTACTAGATGTTCCCCTTCAAAATGGCCATTGTTGGCGCCCTTCCCGCTCAATATTTGGGAAGAGGACTAGGGCCTCTCTATATAGAGCTAGCCACCACAGTAGAGGAGATATCTCAGAGAGTCCCCATCAGATCGAGAGGCGATCGAACTCTCCCAAGTAGTTCATCGTACCAGCCAAAGAACACCTCTCGCGAGGCTGTTCTTCCCCTTGTACCATTTATCATCAGCCCCTGAGGCAATCCACCACACCACACACTGGAGTAGGGTATTACACCACAATGATGGCCCGAACCAGTATAAATCTTGTGTCCCCCGTGTTGTTCATCGTTTAGCTTAGATTCTCGCGAGGCGATCGGACATGGATTGGTAGGGGGAAGATCTTCGCATGCACCCCAGAGTTTGAACCTTAAGGTTCTGCCAGAACCCAACATCCGACACAAGTCACTTGTTTGAAGAAAGACTTGGAAAAGAGTCATGAAGGGAAATCCACACTCAACAATATCTTGAGTGTGCAAAAATCCCCCAATGATAAAGGTGGACTTGGATTCAACTCCAACAAGAAGAAGAAGTCCAAGTTGAACAAGAAGAAGGGCCAAGAACAAGTCAAGAATTCGACCAAGATTCTTTGCTTCAAGTGCAAAATTGAAGGGCATCATGTGAGATCTTGCCCGTTGAAGAAGAAGCCCATTAGTGACAAGCAACAAGGGAAGCGGCCACAAGTTCAATCTCATGCTCAACCACAACTTGAAGAAATGCCTCTTCCCAAGAATACTCAAGCTAATGCTTCTCAAGTTGAGAAATCAAGTGAGAAGAAAGTGAAGAGTAGACATTGCTACTTATGTCGTGAGAAAGGTCACGTCGCTTCTTCATGCGCTAGTGGTAACTTATCCAACCCAATTATTATTGATAATATCTATTCTCTTGGGTAGGATAAGGTTGGCAATGTGTTTGACAAGTTTATTGGTACTCAAAGTGGTGTTAAGAAAAGAACCATTTGGGTTGCTAATACTATTGTGACTAACCTCTTAGGACCCAACTTGGTTGGGGACGAACAAGCTCAAACGTGATCAATAGGTGTTGTTGGAGAGCATTGGAGACTTGGCTACATTATGAAGAATTAAGGGGACTTCATCATTCTAATTGTCTCAAGCCAAGTCAATTGGGTTATCAAGTTTCTATATTATATCCAATGTTCCTCCTTGCGGTAACTCGTACTTAAATTGTTTACATTGATAGTTACTTGCCCCTAAGCATGTTGTGGTTTTGTACCTTGCATGTGTTTGTATATGATGTGTTTCCAATTTGCTTAACTTGAGTAATCAAGTATGTGTATGTTGGTTTGCACGTCATGTACGTGTGTGTCGTGCGTTGAGCCTTTGTGCATCTTGTTTGTTTCTTAGTTGGCTCTTGTGAGAGATTAATGGAATATCCCATTATGGGGGAGTGATGTGCTTTGTGAAGCTGATAATCTTATAAATGTGTGTACATGAGGAATACCATCTGAGGGAGTCCTGGATTAAGGGGTCCTCGGACAGCCGGACTATATACTTTGGTCGGACTGTTGGACTATGAAGATACAAGATTGAAGACTTCGTCCCGTGTCCGGATGGGACTCTCCTTTGCGTGGAAGGCAAGCTTGGATATTCGGATATGTAGTTTTCCTTCTCTATAACCGACTCTGTGTAACCCTAGCCCCCTCCGGTGTCTATATAAACCGGAGGGTTTAGTCCGTAGGATGACAACAATCATAATCATAGGCTAGCTTCTAGAGTTAGGCTCTATGATCTCATGGTAGATCAACTCTTGTAATACTCATATCATCAAGATCAATCAAGCAGGAAGTAGGGTATTACCTCCATCGAGAGGGCCCGAACCTGGGTAAAACGCCGTGTCCCATGCCTCCTGTTACCATTAGCCTTAGACACACAGTTCGGGACCCCCTACCCGAGATCCACCGGTTTTGACACCGACATTGGTGCTTTCATTGAGAGTTCCATAGTGTCGTCGTGATAAGGCTTGATGGCTCCCTCGATCATCTTTAACGATGCGGTCCAGGGGGAGGTTTTCCTTCCCGGACAGATCTTCGTATTCGGCGGCTTCGTACTGCGGGCCAATTCGCTTGGCCATCCGGAGCAGATCGACAGCTACGCCCCTGGCCATCAGGTTAGGTTTGGAAGCTGAAACTATACTGCCAACATCCGCGGAGACTTGATCTTCGACGGATTTGAGCCCATGACAGGTGCACCGAACGGTCACGACGGACATGACTTTGATCTGCCGTCGGACAGTATTTGGGAGATCGCACCCGCATGGGCGCCGGGAATCAATCCGGAGCAGATCGTGCCTTCCGAGGACGGGTGGATGGACCCCGCCACGGAGGCCGCACACTCATCGGCGTTGGAGCCGAACACTGATCCCACCTCCTGTGAGAGTGGCGTTATCGGACCCCCGGACTCGTCTCCGGGTGCAAGATCTGAACCACGTGCGTCCAGGCCTATCGAATCAGATTGGGCACCTGTCATGGAGTTCACTGCCGCAGATATCTTACACCACTCACCCTTGGGTGATGTGCTGAACTCATTAAGGTCTCTGTCCTTGTTAGGAGACTCTTGGCCGAACTATGTCCGGCTCGAGTGGGGAGCGGACGACGAAGAAATTCGTCCCCCACCCACCACCCACTTTATAGCCACTGTTGATGACTTAACCGACGTGCTCGACTTCGACTCCGAAGACATCGATGGTATGGACGACGATGTAGGAGAAGAACAGGAAGCACCGCCTATAGGACGCTAGACCACCACCTCCTCATATGATATTTATATGGTGGATACCCCCAAAGAAAACAATGGCGATGAGGCAACGAAAGATAACCCCTTGGGGAAGCAACTTAGACAATAGCGTCATCGTCGCCGCTCCAAGCCCCCCATAGCAAAAATAGTGATACCGGCACAAGGTATAACAATCCGGATGGTGCCGAAGATGAATATTATCCTGCCCAGCCAGGCTCCGAGCAGGCTGAACAAGAGGATGGGCAAGCTAGCCCTAGAGAACAGGCAACTGATGGAGAATCAGAGGACGATAATTACATGCCTCTCTCTGAAGACAAAGTGAGCCTTGGCGATGAAGAATTCATCATGCCGGAGGACCCCATCGAGCAGGAGCGCTTCAAACGCCGGCTTGTAGCCACTGCAAAAAGCCTGAAGAAAAAGCAGCAATAGCTCCAAACTGATCAAGATCTGCTAACTGACAGATGGACTGATGTCCTGGCTGCCGAGGAATACGGACTAGAGCGCCCTAGCAAAAGCTACCCAAAGCGCAGGCTGCTACCTCAACTCGAGGAGGAGGCTTTAAAACCCACGCTACCAGCGCATGATGCGGCTGACCGGCCACCCCGTGGCCACGACAAAATGGCGTACCATCCAAAAGTCTAGACCGCACCCCGTGGCCAATCAAACAATAACACTAAAGCCCAGGGCTACACGAAGGACCTGCGAGATATATTAGAAAACAAAGAAGGACAGTCTAGATCGATCTACGGATCACGGGGGTGCACCACAAGACATGATGATGACCGTCATGCCGGATACAATAAACTAAAGTCCGGCCGGGCCGAATACAATAGACCAGACTCATTTGAACTACGTCGGGATGTAGCCCGGCATAGAGGCGCGGCACACCCCCTATGCTTCACTGATGAAGTAATGGATCATGAATTCCCGGAAGGATTTAAACCCGTGAACATTGAATCATACGATGGCACCACAGACCCCGCGGTATGGATAGAAGATTTTTTCCTCCACATTCACATGGCCCACAGAGACGATCTACACGCCAGCAAGTACCTCCACTAAAACTAAAGGGACCGGCTCGGCATTGGCTGAATAGCTTGCCGGCAAACTCCATCGGGAGTTGGGAGAACCTGGCAGACGCATTCCTTGAAAACTTCCAGGGCACTTATGTGCGACCACCAGACACTGATGATCTAAGTCACATAACCCAGCAGCCCGGAGAGTCAGCAAGGAAATTTTGGACCCGGTTCCTAACCAAAAAGAACCAAATTGTTGACTGTCCGGATGCCGAAGCCCTAGCAGCCCTTAAGCATAACATCCGTGACGAATGGCTTGCCCGGCATCTCGGTCAGGAAAAGCCAAAGTCCATGGCAGCTCTCACAACACTCATGACCCGCTTTTGCATGGGGGAGGATAGCTGGTTGGCCCGCAACAACAATACAGCAAGCAATCTGGGCACATCGAAAGCTAAGGATAGCAACGACAAATCACGGTGCAACAAGCACAAGCGCCGCAAAAACAGGGATAATGCCGAAGACACCTCAGTCAATGCCGGATTCAGCGGCTCCAAGTCCGGTCAGTGGAAGAAACTATTCAACAAAAACAATTCAGGCCCGTCCAGTTTTGACCGCATACTCGATCGTCCATGCCAAATTCATGGCACCCCTGGAAAACCAGCCAACCATACCAATAAAGAATGTTGGGTCTTCAAACAAGCCGGCAGGTCAGACGCCGAAAACAAGGGGAAGGGTTCTCAAAGCGATGACAACGACGAGGAGGAGCCCCGACCACCGAATATAGGAGGAAAGATGAAATTCCCTCCCCAGGCGAAAACGGTGAATATGATACGTGCAAGCCACATTCCTAAGTGGAAACATGCACTACGGGAGGTCCATACAATCAACCCAAAATTCAACCCATGGTCCCCTTACCCGATCACCTTTGATCGCAGGGACCACCCTACCAGTATCCGTCATAGCGGTTTGGCCGCATTGGTCCTCGACCCCATCATTGACGGATTCCACCTCACACAAGTCCTTATGGACGGAGGCAGCAGCCTGAATCTGCTTTACCAGGATACAGTGTGCAAAATGGGCATCAACCCCTCAAGGATCAAGCCCACAAAAACCACCTTTAAAGGTATAATACCAGGCGCAGAGGCCTGTTGCACAGGCTCAATCACACTAGAAGTGGTTTTCGGATCTCCGGACAATCGCCGTACCGAAGACTTAGTCTTCGACATCGTCCCCTTTCGCAGTGACCATCAGGCACTGCTCGGACGAACCGCATTCGCTCGGTTCAATGCGGTGCCACATTATGCCTACCGTAAATTAAAGATGCCCGGTCCATGTGGTGTCATTACAGTTAATGGCAGGTCCAAACTCCCCCTCACGGTCGAAGAGTCTACTACCGCTTTAACAACAAGAACAGCGGACGGCACCTTACAGTCGAACCTCGAGTCGAATGCCAAGCTCTCGGAAACCACCAAAGGAGTCCGAACTACTGCACGACAGGATAGCCCGGCCCGCCCGGAGATTAATTAAAAACACTCCGAAAAAGAATAATACAAGCCACATACTGCGGCTAAACCGCCAGGTGGCGCAAAACTATTTCTTACGTTTTCTTTACAGGTTCACCTCTATGTAGGCCAGGATGGAGGGCATGGGAACAGTTCGAGGGCATCAGGGAACCTCTAGATATTCCCCTATAATCGTCCGACTACGCCCCAGATCCGAACACAAATTCCGCACGCCCGGTATCAGCAGGTTCTGCAGTCATATTTCTTTTTATCACATCATCTGTACTCATATGCATTGACGTATTACTCAAATACAACATGTGGATTTATGTGATGCTTACTACTGCCATCTCTCATTTAAAACTCTTTTTAAAAGACGGCCGCTTATCGCGATATGCCTTAATATGCCAGGGGCTTCGTCACGCCCATACTACAGCAAAAAAGTCCGAACACCTTCACGGTAGTCCGGCACCCCGAACTTATAGCATTATATGCATCAACTCCGAATCATGTCTTGGGTCAATAGTAGGGTTTTCCCGGCTCCTACGTTTTGGTACCTTACGTTCCGCTATATCGGCTAAGGTAGCAATGGGAGAACTACTGCGATTGTGTCCCAATTCTTCCGGACGAGCACCTCAGTAGAGAATGCCGAAAACTAATTGTCATGATGCAGCGAGAGCTGATCAGCTATTCGAGAGGTTCTAAAATCTTTAAGGATTCTTTCCGCACAATGCTATAACCAATGCAGTGTGCGACAGATCGAACTTTTCCGATTAGGCGCTTATAGAGCCCCTAGTACGGTCTTCCGAACACTAGGGGCTGCGCCTACCTTCCTCGAAACAACTCCTATGGCTAAGTGAGAGCGATAAATCCCTATAGTCCGATTGCCTGGTTCGCTGTGCTGAACACCTCCTTTAGGGACCCACAACTGGGATAAAGAGTGCTCAGGTTTATCCCGAACACCCCCGTACTTACTACGTGGGGGCGGAAGCTGACGACTGGCCGACTCTCAGAATTACTATATACAATGGCCGCACCGGATGAAAAACATCCATGCGACAAAGCAATAGATGACAAGAATGCTCTTGTTCAAATATTACAATGGATGAACATGACCATATTCATGGAAATATAACGTCCCTAGTGCATTGCTCCGCCCCAAGGCGGGCTCCTTTCAATACACCTTCATAATACAGCTCGGGCTTGCGGTGCTCCTTCCCCTCCGGCGGTCCCTCGATCATCAGCTTCTCCACATCCATCTTCCCCCAATGCACCTTGGCACGGGCGAAGGCCATTCGCGCACCCTCTATGCAGACCGATTGCTTGATGACTTCGAGTCGAGGGCAGGCACCTACAAGCCGCTTCACGAGCCCGAAGTAGCTGCTTGGAATCGGCTCAGCAGGCCACATCTGGATAATTAAATCCTTCATGGCTAATTCGGCCGCCTTGTGCAGCTCGACCAGCTGCTTCAGATGATCGGAGAAAGGCACCGGATAATTAGGCACCAGATACTGCATCCAGAAGAGCTTATCTGCAGTATTCCCCCCTTCGGCTCGGTAGAATTGGGCGGCATCAGATATGCTGCGCGGCAGCTCCGCAAACACCCCTGTATACATCAAAACTCAAGATTGACAAATTTGATTTTCTCCTCCCCTATACTTGCTTTTTACAGAAAAATCCTTACCAGCCGCAATCTTCCTCGCCTCCTGGATTTCCTTCAGGGCACCTTGGGCTTCCCCCCGGGCATCACTTGCGGCTTGACGAGCCTGGGAGAGTTCGGATTATTTCCCTGCTAAACTCTGCTCCAGGGTCTCATGTTTCTGCACAGCCTCTTGAAGCTCTCGCTCAGCCTCAATAACCCTGGCCTCGTGCTTCTCACGGAGCATCTGCTCTACGGCTGCTTTCTTCTCGGCTTCGGCCACAGCCTTTTTCAAGGTCTCAATTTCGGCCGACGCCCCTAGAGCACATTATCAAAAAATTGTTATCATGCACGCTCATCCTTTTGTGCTACATAAACAAGGTTTCTATATACCTTGATTATCCCCCAGCTGTCCCTTCACTTGGCCAAGTTCTCCTTCGGCCCGCTTCAGACTACGCCTCAGTTCGGATACATCCGCAGCTTGAGAGGTCGCATTCGCTACAGATGCCTGTTGGTTAAACAGAGTGATAAATATTATCAAGTGAGTCTCCTACGAACATGAGTTTGATCCCCGGTCTGGTTCTCTCTTTCACCGAACAGTGTATCAGGGGCTACTATCTATACCATGACATTCTCCCAGAAACTCATAAAACATACCTCAAAGCCTCTTATGAGGCTAACACAGGATTCGTTCAGTCCACTCTTAGCGGACTGAATCTTCTCAATCACCACACCCATGAGGGCACGGTGTTCATCAACGATGGAGGCACCCTGCAGCGCCGCCAATAAAGTACCCAGCGCCCCTGGTTGGACAGAGGCGGCCGGTGGATGGGACTCAGGGACCTTATGGGTCTCTACAATAGTGTCCGGCTTGGGTCCGGATTCAAGATGACCCTCGCCATCGACACCCATGGGATTTTTCTCTCCTGTGTAATCGGCCCCAGAAGTATGGCCTCCTGGCGCGGCCTTCGCGACCTTCTCCCCCCCCCCTCCGTGGCCTCGGTCCTTCTGGGACGAAACCTCGGTTTCATTCATACGTTTGGCGGAAGAGGCCTTCAGGGGTGTCCTGCTCCCCATAGCGTCCGAACCTAGAAGATCCTCTGACGAGGATTGCTCGGCGCGGGGCTTCGCCGGACTGAAAAAGAGAAACACGGCTCAGATTAGAATGTGATGCCACGATAAGGCCGGACGCATGAGCATGTTCAGATTTTATACTTACAAGTTCACCAGGGGCTCGGCCCTAGGATCCCACTCCGGGCTGCTATCGGTGGCGCCGGTGGACTCCTCTTGAAGAAGAGTTTTTCCCCTCTTAGGCGAATCGGCCTCCAAAGAGCTGGAGGCCGTTCTTTTCTTCTTTCCCCCTGCGGGGGATTCGTCCTCCTCCTCCCCGTCCTCTTCGGAGGAAGAATGGGCATTAGAGTCTTCAGATTTCGTGTCCGTGGTACCACGGCGACGAAGGTCGCCCCTGATCTTTTTGGCCTCCTTCTCAGCCTTCTTCTCTGGCGCTTTATATGGCGCTGGGACCAGCATCTTCGTCAGAAGTGGGATGGCCGGTTCTTCTGGTAGAGGGGCAGGACAATAGATCCGCCCCGCCTTCTTCGCCCAGCCCTAGGAAAAATATGGGAAATACGTTAAGTATCTCTCTGAGGATGTATGGATAGAATGTATGAATTATCAGACATTCAGTTGCTTACCGAACTTGTGGGCGGGACAATTGATATCCGCGGTCCTCGGTGGAGTCCGGGCTCAGATTGTCGGACTTGAAAAGCACCATCCAGATGTCCTTGTGAGTAGAGCTAAAGAGCTCTAGCAGGGTCTGGTGCTTGGCCGGGTCGAACTCCCATAGATTACAAGCTCAGTGTTGACATGGTAGAATCCGGCGAACCAGCATCACCTGGACTACATTGACGAGCTTGACGCTCTTGTCTTCCATGTCTTGGACGTGCGTCTGGAGCTCTGATAGCTCGTCAGATGAAGCCCAGCTCAGGCCCTTCTCGTGCCATGACGTAAGTCGCAGGGGGGCACCGGATCTGAACTCCGGAATGGAGATCCACTCCTTGCAACGCGGCTCGGTGATATAGAACCACTGCTGCTGCCACTCCTTGACGGAATCATTGAAAGTTCCTATCGGCCATGTGACATTGGGCATCTTGCTCACCATGGCGCCTCCGCATTCGGCATGCTCACCGCTCACTACCTTGGGCTTCACATTAAAAACCTTCATCCATAAGCCGAAGTGCGGCGGAACGCGGAGAAAGGCCTCGCACACGACTATGAATGTCGAGATGTTGAGAAAGGAATTCAGGGATAGATCATGGAAATCAATCCCGTAATAGTACATGACGCCGCGAACAAATGGGTGGAGGGGAAACCCTAGCCCGCAGACAAAATGAGGGAGGAATACCACCCTCTCATGGGGTTCCGGAGTGGGGACTATCTGTCCCGCCGTCGGAAGACGGTGGCCAATTCTCTTGGCCAGATACCCGGCCCCCCGAAGCTTTTTGATATCCTTCTCCCGGACGGTAGAGGCTATCCACTTGCCTCCTGCTCTAGATCCGGACATTTTCGGGAAGCATTTTTCAGGCAAAGAAGATAAACGCTTGGGCGCTAGGGCTCGGGCGAAAAGGAATGGAAGAATACAAAAGGGCGTGGATGAAGGGGAAGACTCTCCTCCCCTTATAAAGGCAGCGAATATCCTGTGCCCTCCCCACTCGCCCGCTAAAGTCGCTTAATCCCCACGTTTTATGGCACAGTTTGGTTACCCACGTCTATATTGATGAGGATCCCGTGATAAGGGGACACGATCTTTGCTTCGATAGGATGTGCCGATAAAACCGTTTCGCGATATGCGCGGTGGTTGGTTGGGAGAAATGGTTTGAATAAGTAACCAGACTGTGGCGTGATGTCATAAAAAGTTGTCAGCAGATTAGATTTGTGGAATATTATACTCTCCATGATGGAATGTGGAGTTCGTTTTGCAGATCCAGACATGACCCTTATGTCCTAAATCTTCTATGGAGTATTCGGAGAAGGAACCCGCCTTGCAATGCCGAAGATAATATGCGCGCCAGACTCATAGTCATTGAAGCCTGGTTCAGGGGCTACTGAGGGATTCCTGGATTAAGGGGTCCTCGGACAGCCGGACTGTTGGACTATGAAGATACAAGATTGAAGACTTCGTCCCATGTCCAGATGGGACTCTCCTTTGCGTGGAAGGCAAGCTTGGATATTCGGATATGTAGATTTCCTTCTCCGTAACCGACTCTGTGTAACCCTAGCCCCCTCCAATGTCTATATAAACCGGAGGGTTTAGACCGTAGGACGACAACAATCATAATCATATGCTAGCTTCTAGGGTTTAGCCTCTACGATCTCGTCGTAGATCAACTCTTGTAATACTCATATCATCAAGATCAATCAAGCAGGAAGTAGGGTATTACCTCCATCGAGAGGGCCCGAACCTGGGTAAAACATCGTGTCCCCTGCCTCCTGTTACCATTAGCCTTAGACGCACAGTTCGGTACCCCCTACCTGAGATCTGCCGGTTTTGACATCGACACCATCTAGTATTGATATTACAAGAGTATCTAGTCACTATGTGGTATGTCTTCCCATGAGAAATTCAAATTCTACATAGTCCAGTAATCCTCTTGTTGGATCCTCTTATTGCCTCTTGTTAAGTTTTTATTGGTATCACATTATGGGGGAGTAATATGCTATGTGCATACTACAAGCCTAGAAAATGTGTACATTTGAGATATTTTCACCTAGAATTGATATTGTAAATAATCTTGTTCCTAGGTGGCATGTTAGCTCTACAAGTTGCAATTTGCTTGTGTTTGGTGTGAAGATGATGTCGGATATCCTTGCTATCTACCACCGGGAATTACTTCCAAATACTTCTTGTCTTTTGACAATTGGTACTCACTTATGTGTGGTAGAAATTATTGATCATCTTCACGTTGGCGTTAGCTTTTTTTTGCCTTTTCTCTTGCCAAGTTTGCGTCAAATCCCATTGCCTTCCGTGCCACTTGAGGATCTTGTTGTTTTCTTGATCTTGTCTAGTGTTTTCTTGATATAGTGAAAGCGGTGATCCTACCTTGTGAATTTTGTATTCAAATGCAAATTCTCTATAATGCACAACTCATGGGGGAGCTATCCTATTTTCTATAAAACACTAATCTTGTGATCCATTTTAAGTGTGTGTTGGTGGACGGCAAGCCGTTTCTTTTTGGTACTTGTGCCATCATGAAACTTTGTAGAGAGCTTGGTTTGTTTGGAACCATCCTCTCTTTTGGGAGCTTGATATAATTTTTTGTGTTCCAATGGATATCTCATTCCTTGATGTATCTTTGATATCTTCCAAGTGATGATTTCTCCATTTGGTATCCTTTTCACTTGGTATTTCCTTTTTTTTGTATCAGTTCTTGAAAGTATTAAGCATGCATATTAACTTCATGTAGTTTCCTTGGCATGCTTTCTTTCTTTGACCCAATATATAGGGGAATCTCCACCAAGTCTCAAATCAGATGAGATGTGTATGAAATTCATTTTCATATCTATTTGCACATATTTATGAGGAGATTGTCCTACGTATTGATGTTTCTAACCCTTTGGTCCCAATGAGTTTGGGTACCATTTTGTTTGTGTTGTTGTTCTAGGAACAATTGGAGATGTATTGGATACTAGGCTCATTCAAAAGTAAGGTGTTGTCACCATGTGCTTATTGGAGTCAATCTAGGATGATCAATGAACTACTTTCTACCTACAATTGGTTTCTACTACATCCTTCTAATGCTATCTCGGTAACAAGTATCATCATCTACTACATGCACACATTTATTGCATCAACCGTGTGTAGGTTGTATCATGGCATGTTATTCATTCTTTCTTGTGATATTTCTTTCCTTTCTCAAAGCATCCCAACAATGATCTCTTGTTGCTATTTGTGATGGCTTTGATGGTTGTGTGGTAGGAATTCATTTATATACAATAAGACCATATCTAGCCATGTGCTATGCTTCCAAGCAAATATTTTATTGGTATATCTATGACTTCCTTTTGGATATCCTGTTCCTTCATGTTGTAACTATTCCGGGTGTACATCCTTCTTTGTAGATATATATCATCATGATTTCGTCTACCTAGAATCTTATACACTTGAGAGAAGTTGCATATCTAGATGATATCCTTTCTTTCACGTCCACCTTGTCTTTCTTTTTTTTCCTTTGGTGGCTCCATGAAAGCTTTTGCCTTGAGTGTGTGTCTTATCTCGTTGCATCTTGATGCACTCTTGTGTGGTGTGAAGATTTTTTTCCTCATGCTTATCTCTATGAGGCTTTTGCCATCTTGGTATCCCTCGTCTTGATGAGGCTTTCATCTTCTATCTTCACCATGGGTTGTCACAAGTGTTGGTTATTCTTTTTACATTTTTAGTGTGCTTGTGAACCCGTTTGCTTGGTCTGTGTGGGGAGGACATGTCATGCACCGTGTATCTCATTTACCCAAGACTATGTTTATGCTTTATGCTCATCCTTATATTAGTCTTCTCAAGTGCTTTGCCATGACTCACACACATCATTTTGCTTGAGCCTATTATTAAGTTGCCTCTTTTACATGTTGCTCAACCATGCGCTTGTTGCAAGTGCTAGGCTTTGTTTCCTATATGCTCACTTGCACTAGTTGTGAGTTTCTATTGATTTGGGGGAGCTATGATCCTATTTTGTGCACTTTGTATCCAATACAAATATTCTTACTTGTGCACAAATCATGGGGAGCTTCTCTAGTTTCTTTAGAACACTCCTCTGCTCATATCATAATATCATTTATTCTTGTGGCTCATAGGATCCTTGGTCTAGTTGGTTCAGTTGATATCCTTTGATTGCTTGCTTCAGTTGGTATATTTTGACTGCTTCATTGCTTGTGTCTCTCTTTGTTATGTCTTTGTGGCATATCATTATTTAGCAATCTTTGTGCCTCAATATAGTTTGTGTTCCTCCAAGTATTTACCTTTGGGTATGTGTATTGCATTCCACTCTCATGTTGAGAAATACACAATTTATGGAGGACCACAATTTATATTGGTCTTCTTAAATTTTCGCCCATTTGGCAATCGATGCCAATGTGGGAGAAGTTTCAGAGAGTTTTGTGGAGAAGTTTAGAGAGTTATCTCCTCTTGCTTTGGTTTTGTTCCTTAGCATTTGCATCTCATTCGCATGCACTATTGGTTGTTGCATTGCATGGTGATGCATAATTCCTTATATAAACTCTCTTGAAAGTGATTGTCATCAATTACCAAAATGGGGGAGATTGAAAGAACATGCAGTGCCCCCATGTTTGGTTTTGGTAATTGATGACAATCTCTATGGACTAATGGTTGTCTTGAGTTATATTTGAAGGATTTGTCCATAGGCTTTTCTTGAAGTCCATGTGTTGGTTTCAAGGAGTTTATGAGTTGACCAAGGTGCTATTAAGGAGTTATCCAAAGATTGGTCATGTGAGTGTTGAGCTTATTGCAAGCATGTCTTGAAGAAGAAGATTGTGTGATCATTCATGTTTACCTTCAAGACATCATCCAAATGAAGAGAGTTGCAAAGATTCAAGGTTGATCAAGACTAAGTCAAGAGTGAATCAAGTTGATCAACTCACAAAGCGTAGAAGATGTACCGAGAGGGATCAAGTGATCCCATGATATGGTAAGCATTGTCCATTGCACTTTGTGTACTAACCCATGGTCTATGTGAGAGTTCTATGTGGGGTTAGGTACGTGTCCATGGGCTTGCGTCAAGAGGAAGATATCATACAACCCATGGAAAGGATGACATCAAGTGGTGATCATCATCAAGATTGCCATGTGCAAGTTCAAGTGGAGCATCACGAAGAGATCAAGTGCTTGAATCTTGCCATCCATCGTGGTGTCAATGGACATGTGAAGATGTGCCGTAGAGTGGCTCACCCATAATGGACTATGGGGGAGCAATCATCTAGTCTTCATCGAGCCAACGCAATCAACAAAGGTGGTCCAACTTGAGGGAGTCAAGATCGTCATCATCTAGCTCAAGTGGACCATGCGCAAGGCAAAGGTTTTCCCTTGATAGGTTTTATATTTTACCGGTCTCGTGGTGGTAGTTGGGAGACCGGGTTATAGGATCGTTTGTCGTACTATCAAGGGGGGCTCTCAAGTTGGTAGCTTGATCGTATTGTTAGTAGAGAGCTCAAACCATTGCATCCTTCCATCATGTTTCTTGGTTCTTGTTTGGTTCTCTTTGTGAGTCTTAGAGCTTATGGTCATCTTGATGACAAGCTTGAGTTCATTGAAAATGGAGTTCGCATGCGTCTTCTATGATGTTTTCGGTGTTGGAGGTTTTACTGGTCTTATCCGAGGAAGGGTTCTCACCATTTTCTTATGGGCCTTTTCTCATTTGCTTCTTATTGATATTTATATCAATATTGTGTTAGCCCATGTCGTTAGCTTTCCAACAAACTTGGTTTCATTGAATTCAGAGTCCGTTTGCAAAAGTTGTGGTTGTTTTGGTAAAGGCTGCAGCGGTGCTACCGTGACTAGAGCAGATGTAAATTTTTACTACCGCTCCAGAACGGTACTACCGCGGCTCCTGAGCGGTAGTACCGCTCCAGAGCTGTACTACCGCGGCTCCTGAGCGGTAGTACCACTCCGGACCAAAATCTCGTGTTTTGCTCAGCAGAGGTAGGCACGGAAGTATTTTTTAGTACCGCTCGCAAGCAGTAGTACCGCTACCATTTGCGGTAGTACCGTGAGGTCGAGCGGTAGTACCGTGAGGACGAGCGGTAGTACCGCTCCGGCGGCTCTACTGGCCTTTTGCCTCCTCGCTGTTGTTTTTCAAAGGGGTACTACCGCCCTAGCGGTAGTACAGCTCCTTGGAGCGGTAGTACCGCTCTGTGCGGGCTGTGAGCATAACAGTTGGATTTTTCCCCACCTATAAAAGGGGGTCTTCTTCCCCATTGAACCTCATCCTTTGAGCTCGTGTTCTTCCCCCATTGTTGACCTTCTTTGAGCTTGCTAACTCTCAATCCCTCCATGGGTTCTTACTAGTTTTTTAGGGAAAAGAGAGAGGAGATCTAGATCCACATTGACACCAATCACTTTCTCCTCTATGTGAGGGGAACCCATTGGATCTAGATCTTGGAGTTCTTGGTGTTCTTCTTCTTGTTCTTCCTCTCATCTTTCTCCCTAGCATTAATTGCTTCGGTGGGATTTGAGAGAGAAGGATTTGGGCACTCCGTGTGCCCTTGCCATTGCATTTGGTGCATCGGTTTGAGTTCTCCACGTGATACGTGGAAGTTACAAGTTGAGAAGCTTATTACTCTAGGGTGCTTGGTACCCTTGAGCTTGTTACTCTTGTGTGTTTGGACACCCTAGAGTTTGTTCCTCTTGGGTGCCTTGGCGCCCTAGACGGTTGGTGTTGTTCGGAGCTCAATCATTGTGGTGTAAAGCTCCGGGCAAGCGTCGGGGTCTCCAACTAGGTTGTGGAGATCGCCCCGAGCAATTTGACGGGTACTGGTGACCGCCCCCAAGGGTTGCCAAAGTGTACGGGTTCGATGACCACCCCCAAGGGTCGCCATTTGTACGGGTTCGGTGACCGCCCTCAAGGGTCCCTTAGTGGAATCATGGCAGCTTGAATTGTGCGAGGGCGTGAGGAGATTACGGTGGCCCTATTGGCTTCTTGGGGAGCATTGTGCCTCCACACCGCTCCAAATGGAGATTAGCATCCGCAAGGGTGTGAACTTCGGGATACATCATCGTCTCCGCGTGCCTCGGTTATCTCTTACCCGAGCCCTTTACTTATGCACTTTACTTTGTGATAGCCATATTGTTCTTTGTCATATATCTTGCTATCACATAGTTACTTATCTTTCTTAGCATAAGTTGTTGGTGCACATAGGTGAGCCTAGTTGTTTTAGGTTTTGTGCTTGACAAATTAACCGCTAGGTTTATTCCGCATTTGTTCAAGCCTAAAACGTAATTATTTTAAAGCGCCTATTCAACCCCCCCCCCCTCTAGGCGACATCCTCGATCTTTCAGTCGATTCCATGCCTGTAATGTTAGAGGTCGAGCGTTCCAGGAAGGAGACCTTGTGCTCCGAGTGGATCAGAAACGGCCTCACAAGCTCGCTCTGGCCTGGGAAGGTCCCTTTATCATCACCAAGGTGCTTCACAATGGAGTATACCACATCTACAACGTATCCAATAAAATGGACGAGCCACACGCGTGGAACGCAGAGCTGCTTCGCCATTTCTACACCTAAACCACTCAGATCGACGAGTTGTAATAAGAGTCATTCAGTTTGCTGACCAAAGACAAGATTTTTGCAGTATCTTAATGATTGATTTCCCGTAATTATTTATGTCTGAATCCCCTAGTGGGTGGCTTAGCCGTGAACCTGATTCGCCTATGTTAAAAAACATTCCGAGTGGAGAGCAGTCCTCCCACTCGGGGGCTTAGCTGCGACCCCGTACTCGCCTAAGTTAAAAAACATTCCGAGTGGAGAGCAATCCTCCTACTCGGGGGCTTAGCTGCGACCCAATACTCACCTAAGTTAGAAAAAACACTCCGAGTGGAGAGCAAACCTCCCACTCGGGGGCTTAGCTGCGACCCCGTACTCGCCTAAGTTAAAAAACACTCCGAGTGGAGAGCAATCCTCCCACTCGGGGGCTTAGCTGCGACCCCGCACTCGCCTAAGTTAGAAAACATTCCTAGTG
>NC_041385.1:447682113-447742355 GCF_002162155.2 Triticum dicoccoides
AATCCTCCCACTCGGGGGCTTAGCTGCGACCCTGTACTCGCCTAAGTTAAAAAACATTCCGAGTGGAGACCAGTCCTCCCACTCGGGGGGTTAGCTGTGACCCCGTACTCACCTAAGTTAAAAAACACTCCGAGTGGAGAGCAATCCTCCCACTCGGGGGCTTAGCTGCGACCCCGTACTTGCCTAAGTTAAAAGACACTCCGAGTGGAGAGCAATCCTCCCACTCGTGGGCTTAGCTGCGACCCCGTACTCGGCTAAGTTAAAAAACACTCCGAGTGGAGCGAAATCCTCCCACTCAGGGGCTTAGCTGCGACCCCATACTCGCCTAAGTTAAAAAACGCTCCGAGTGGAGAGCAATCCTCCCACTCGGGGGCTTAGCCGCGACCCGAATTTGCCTAAGTCACAAAAATCTTCTGAGCTACGTCACAAATACAACGTATGCTCCATCCTGATCCGCAAGGACAACGAGGTGTTGAATGAACACATCATCAGAGTTGTGTCACATGTACAACGTATGCTCCATCCCAATCCGCAAGGACGACGAGGTGTCGACTGAACACATCGTCAGAGTTGCGTCACAAGTACAACGTACGCTCCATCCCGATCCGCAAGGACGACGAGGTGTCGATCGATCACATCGTCAGAGCCACTCAACGAAGAGTGGAAGAGTCAAGTTCCACTCGGAATCGAAAAACATCCGGAAGCGATAAAGGCAAAGCCATCATATTCAAAGAAAACCAAGTTCAGATAAATCCCGCAAAAGTTCAGAACCATAGCGGGCAGAAGTACTCAGGCATCAGTCTTGAAAGAGTTTAACGATTACAAAACCACTCGGCATTCCGAGGCAAATAAAGATGGGGCATAATGTTTGTTCACTCGGCGGGAGGAGGACTTATTGGCTCGACGAAGCAGTCAAGATCAATGTTGTCTGCGATATGAGTAGCGGCATCGATGAAGGTGTCCATGAAGGACTGGAAGTTGAGCTTCTTGGTGTTGGCAACCTGGAGAGCCGCCAGCTTGTCTTCTCTGACATCCTTGCAATGGACTCAGACTGATGACAAAGCAACATCGACACCACAGCGAGCAGACGACTTCTTCCACTCTTGCACTTTACCAAGGATTTCATTCAGTTGAGTCATCAGAGACTCGAGATCACTCTGGAGTTCCGCTCGGGGCCAGAGTTCGGTGTCAATCCGTGACATCGCCACCTTCAGACGAGCAAGATAATCCATAGCACTGTCCAGACGAGACTCCAATCGCAGCACATTCATCGCGACGTCATATTTGACCGGAGAGTTTATGGGGTCAAGACCTGTCTCGATCCGCCTAGTCTCCGCTTCAAAGTCTTGACAGAGTTCTGTGCAGTCGGAAAAGCGGCGAGTCAACAGTTAAATAATGAGTCGATGATGGCAAATCAGTCGGATGAGAGGAAGTACCTTCAAGCTTCAGGACCAGTTTCTCAGCAAGCCGTCCCAGTTAAGCCTCAATTTTGCTCTTCTTCGCTGTGAGATTTCCAACCTTGTGAGACAAGGTATCCTTGTCCTTCTTCAGTCTTGCAACCTCCTTGTTGGCTTTAGTAACAGCGGTCTTCAACTTGGAGTTTTCTTCTTACAACTTATTGAATGAGGCCAGCTTCTTATCGGCAAATGTTGTTTTCTCTCGTGCCTCCTTTTGTGCTGCGGCAAGGTCTTGATCCTTTTTATCTAGAGCCAGCTTCATTTTCTCTAAAGAAATAAGATTCTTCAAACGAGCTTGGAGTTGACGGTTTTCACTATGCACATCTGTTCGAGTGGAGTCACTCGGTTCAAGAGACTAAAAGAAAAATGTCATAAGGGGGATAGTCAACGAATTATTACCTCCCATGGTAGTTTTTTCTTCCTCGGCCTTCTGGAGATTATTCTTGGCCAGCTCCAAGTCCAGCGGAGCTTAGAAGAAGGTGACTCGGAGCCCGAGGTTGAGGCTGATCTGCTACCTCTCCAATTCAGCAAATCGGGCTCCAAGATCACAACATTTCTGCGGTCAGCAAATAAGATATGTTAGTCGACAGAAACAAGGGTCAATCATAGCAAAAATTGCTCTAAGACTGCCGCCGAATCAAACATTCAATAGTAGTCTCAGGGACTACACCCAGTGGGTGCACTTGGCGTGCCCCCACTGGTCCGGTTTTCCACTCAGCATGGTCTGCCCAGCATGAGTATGCAAAAAAAAAAGAGATTCTCAAACCTCAGTCGACTGCCAGTAGTCGACCGCGGTCTCGGGGACTACACCCAGTGGGTGCACTCTGCGTGCCCCCACTGGTTCGGATTTCACTCGGATCAAGCTATTCAACCGAGCGAAAGAACAATGAAGTGACATTCGACAAAGACCCACGCCGAATCAAACATCCAACGGAGGTCTCGGGGACTACACCCAGTGGGTGCACTTTGCGTGCCCCCACTGGCTTAGAGATACACTCGACTCGACTTGGTCGACTCAAGTAGAAGAGCTATTAAACACTAAGTCAAAACACACAATGGGTGATTGGATGCAAAATGCGGACTCGTGATAGATGCACATACAGGTTCCGAAACGCTCATCCAGGGACATCTTACGGACAGTAAAGCAGCAGCTACAACTACCATATCATAGCAAGGCAAAAATCAAATTGAGAGATCAGTCGAAAATCAACTGACCTTGACATTAACATGCAGAGTAGAGCTGGCATTGTAGGCAGCCTGACTGGCCTTGTGCACCACCTTCATCTGCTCCATCATAAGGTTTGCTTGGAGTAGGGCTTCCCTGGCGGCACCCGTCGGGTCGTCTAGAGTGTGATGTGCAGCAAAGAGCGATGATGGCAGTACAGTGGGAGCAATCACAGGATCTGAAGCATGGAGCTGTGCAGGGGAAGCAGAGACTTGATTAGTCAACGCCGAGGGACGGTCAGTCGACACCGGATTGGCAAAAGAAACAATTGCCCAAGCCGGATCTCCGGATCGCTGGACCACCATCTCCGATGCTGATGTCGACTGAAGCCCCTGGCCTACGGTCGCCCTCCTTCTTGAAGCCCTGCCCTTCCTTCCCGTACTTTTCAAAGGCACCTCTTCATCATCGTCTAGAAGCTCAATGACGTCCCGCGGAGCTACAACAAAATGCAACCATAAGGGCTCAATCGACCAACAATCTAGTCGACAAAACAAGTTCAAGATTGCAAGATCGTACCAGCTTTGGAAGTAGCCGCATTGTCAGTCTCTTCATCATCTTGGGCCTTGTCAATATCCATGGAGGTCCCGGAAGTTGCAGCACTGAAAAGTTCATAATCCACTCGGTCAGAGCAGAAGCATGAGTCGGTAGGAAAATGCAGAAGGACGAAACACTCACACGGAAGCAACAGGAACGTCCATCTTGATCTTGGGCAAGGTCTTACGAGACTTTGAGGGGTCAACCTTGGGCTGCTTGGCGACCTTCTCTGACGGCTCTGGAGTCGAAGTCCGAGTGCGCTAATGCACTTGCATACTCGGAGCCATAGTTTTGTTACGCCCGCCCGCTGGATCATGGAACTGCTTGGATCGATGCTCTGTGTGAGGTGGTGAGTCGACCTCCTCTTCTTCATCATCCGACTCATCATTCTCTTCCACATCTTCATCGTCAGGAGATTGCCAGTCGGCGCTCTCTTCTGTGCTATCCGCTCCCTCCTGGACTTGCTCCTAGGCTTGCTCCCCGTTCGGCACCGAATACATCTCAGTATAGACCTGCAAGGCAAGAAGTTAATAAAACATCAGTCGGATTCACAAACAGATGCAATACAGATTGAAGTACACTCGGTAGCAAGGATCAGACCTTGTCCGGCTGGTTGTTAGCGTCGAATGGATCGACTCTTCTGGCCCTCCTAGGTTATCTTTGTTTCCGGTAATGCTCCTCAGCCACAGGGCCACCGTCTCATCCAGAACCTCCTCTGGGTGGACCCGAGCGGTGTCGTTGGAGCCCGAGTACATCCACATCGAGTGGTCACGGGCTTGGAGCGGCTGGATGCATCGACTGAGGAACACCTTCAACAAATCCATGCCAGTTACACCCTGACGGACCAATTGAACTACCCTCTCAACCAACATGTCTGTCTCTAATTTCTATGTTGCGGTCACAATCAGTGAAGAATGTTGTTGGACTCGATCTAGGGAAAAGGGAGGAAGACCGGCCGACTGACCTGGGGTTGCAATGTCCTGGCAGTAGAACCAGGTTGACTGCCAACCCCTAACCGACTCAGGAAGTGTCATAGGGAGAAAAGTGCTTCTCTTCCTCATCTGAATCCCTAAACCCCCGCACATCTGGATCATGTGTGTCCTCTCGTCATTTAGATTTGCCTTCTTCACGGTTTGTGAACGAACTGTGAAAATATGTTTGAAGATACCCCAGTGCGGTCGACAACCCAAGAAGTTTTCGCACATAGACACGAACGCAGCAAGATACGTGATGGTATTGGGAGAGAAGTAGTGAAGCTGAGCACCGAAAAAGTTTATAAAATCCCGGAAGAAAGGATGCGGAGGAAGGGAGAAACCACGATCGACATGGGTGGCAAGGAGCACACACTCACCCGCCCGCGGCAGAGGCTCTATCTCGTCCCCCGGCAGCCTCGCAGTTCCGGTGGCGATCAGGCCCATGGCTGCCAGATCTTCCAGATCCTTTGGCCGAAGCGTGAATCGGATCCAGTCTCCCTGAATCCAACCAGGCGGCAGCCCGGACCTCGACGACGACCCCCGATTCATCTTCTTGCCCTTCGCCATCGTCGTCGCCGTCGCCTTTTTGGTGCGCTCCAGTGCTGTCGTCTTGTCCTTCACCATGGTGGCGGGCTGCGCACTGGCGGAGCGGCGGCGTCAAGGATGAAAGAGGATGTGGTGGAGAAGCAGAGGAAGAAGAAGGGGAATGGGAGCGCACTGTGCAGACACATCAGCCTCAACACCTTTTAAGGGCCTACAGTCGAGTGGCTGGCGCGTGGGCCCGAGCGATCCTGTCAAATCCCGCAATAGTCGTGAACCAGATACGTGGCAAAAAAGGTGGTGCGTAAATCGAGGCACCCTGTCTATCTGTCCCGTTTACTGTGGCGGGCTCCGCCCCGCGCGCGTCCCCAAAATTTTGAATCCCGTGAGATCTGGGAACCGCAATAACCAATCGCGCCGAAGATTTCGCGTCATAATAACACTCAAAGAGTGCCAGCATAAGTTCACTCGACAACCTCTGAATCGATCAAGGCGACTGAAATGAAGCCGAAGTTTCAGCATGGACCTCGAACCCAGTATGAATGCTTGTGAAGCACAAGAGTCAAGGCAAGGCCAACTTCAACTTTCTTTTCACTCGGACCTCAATCCATTCGGGGGCTAATGACGATGCCATACACCTAGGGTAGGGTCATAGACCTTACTTATACGCCCTAGCCAATGTCACTACCCTAGAAGCAAGGACATTCAAAGCACATCAAGAAGTATCAACTGAAGCCATCGAGTGCAATCCACTCGACCAGACACCTCACTAGGATACCCCCAATTTCACTCGACCTGGATGGAGTCATTCGACCATACAGGAAATCACTCGGAGTACAGAAGGCCTAGAGTCACTCAGGATGGCAACGGTCAGGCGTTCACTCCGTAGTCTTAAAGATCATTGATAACACTTTATAGCCGGCGTTACCAGCAACGCCCTATCTTAATGTACATTGAACTCCAGTAACGGATGATGGCTGGGGTCTTGGCACACTCTATATAAGCCACCCCCTCCTCTAGGACAAGGGTTCGCACCCCTTGTAACACACACACCCATATTCCAGTCGACTGCCTCAGGGCACCGAGACGTAGGGCTTTTACCTCCTCCGAGAGGGGCCTGAACTCGTAAACTCATGTGTACAACCTCACCGTAGCTAGGTCCTCACCTCCTAATACGTACCCCCTATTCTTACTGTCAGACTTAGTACCACGACAGCGGTAAACCTTTTGATCAACGGGTTTGCCATCCTTTGTCAAGTCAAGATGTCCGGAAGTTGGCATGGGGGTTTTCATATCTTTGATTTCTTGCATGTTGAAATTTTTGAAGAAGTCCTTGGTATACTTTGTTTGTGAGACAAAGGTACCATCCATAGTTTGCTTGATTTGCAAATCAAGGAAGATTTTTGAGTTCACACATCATAGACATCTCAAACTTTTTCTACATCAACCTTTCAAAATTTTAGGGTTAGTAGAACCAAAGATAATATCATCAACATATATTTGGCACACAATAGTTCACCATTCACTCTCTTAGTAAACAAGGTTGAATCAATTTTACTAACCTCAAAGCCTTTTTCCAAGAAGAAACTTTGTTAAGCATTTATACCAAGCTCTTGGGGCTTGTTTGAGACCATAGAGAGCTTTATGAAGTTTGTAAACATGTTTTTGTTTCTTAGGATTTTGAAAACCGGGAGGTTGTTTAACATAAACGTCCTCCTCAATTTCACCATCTAGAAAAGCACTTTTAATATCCATTTTATAGAGGGTAGTATCATGGTGATTGGCATAAGCAAGTAAAATGTGAATGGACTCGAGTCTAGAAACGGGGGCATAGGTCTCACCATAGTCCATACCTTCGACTTGAGTGTAGCCTTGAGCAACGAGACAAGCCTTGTTGCGTGTGACTTGTCCATCCTCATATTGCTTGTTTCAAAACACACATTTGGTTCCGATGACATTTTGTTCATCCTTCGGCTTCTCAACCAATGTCCACACTTGATTCCTCTTGAAGTTGTGTAGTTCTTCGTGCATAGCATTCACCCAATCAGGGTCTTCGAGGGCTTCATCAACCTTCATAGGCTCAATGCTAGAGATAAATGAGTAATTCTCACAAAAGTTAGCTAAACGAGATTTAGAGCGAGTGATTCTCCCAGATTTAACTTCGCCATGAATTTGTTCGACGGGCTGATGCTTGTCAATTCTTGCTCTAACTCGAGGTAGTTTTTTCTTGGGTTGTGGTGAAGCATCTTCATCATCTTCTTCTTCCTCTTCATTGTTGTTGGTGTTGTTGTTCGCTTGAGGAGGTGGAGAAGGAGGTCGAGGTGGATCATCTTGTTGTATTTCCTTATTTTCTTCATCTTGATGTGTTCCACTTGTGGATGCCTCCATGTCAACTTGTGGTTCACCTTGATGTGAAGTTGAGGCTTCCACTTGAATAGACGAAGTGCTCTCCGTCATCTCTGTTGGACGGATCTTTCCAATAGACAAATCTTGAATTGCTTCCGGGAGTTTTTTGTCTCCTACATCAATTGGCAATTGCTCAACTTGCGAGCCATTAGATTTATCAAACTTCACGTCTACCATCTCTTCAAGTTTTCGAGTGAAGTTGTTGTAGACACGATAGGTATGAGAGTTCGATCCATAACCGAGTAGGAAACCGGTGAGATTTAGGAGCAAATTTTGAACGACGATGCTTATCAAGAATTAACACTTTGAGCCAAATACTTAAAAGTATCAACTTGAGGCTTGTTACCGGTGAGTAGCTCGTATGTCGTTTTACCATTGAATCAGAAGTTTAGAACTACTTAGTAAATGCTCAAGCCTCCCGGTCAGGGGCGGATCCACGTAAGGTCATGGGTGGACAGTTGTACACCCAAAAAATTTGGCCACAAAACTTTATATAATGGTGTGTATTAGGCATATATGTTAACAATGGTGTAGTTTGAGTAATAAACGTGATGTTAATTCATATAAGCCGGCCGAGTCAACAAGCATCTCGATTTCATACTCCTGCACAACCCAATTGGCCGGCGCAACTAGCTTGGTTCCCTCTCACTTTCTCCCCGACCCAGTTTTTTTTGCGAGATAGCCCCCCAACCCAGTTACCGTCGCTGATTTTGCCCAGTATTACACGAGTCATTGACGCCATATCATCATTCTTAGTACTTCCTCCGTTCCTAAATATTTGTCTTTCTAGATATTTCAACAAGTGACTACATACGGAGCAAAATGAGTGAATCTACACTCTAAAATATGTCTATATACATCCGTATGTGGTGGTCCATCTGAAATCTCTAAAAAAACAAATATTTAGGAACGGAGGGAGTACATGATTTGCTACATTTTCTGTGCATGATTTTTCCCGCAACTTAAGGATAATGATGCCATGCCGTGTTTCTAGCCATGAAAAAAATGTACTATTGCATAGTAGATGATCTTCAAATTCTTTTCATTTCTTTAAGCTATTTTAGATATTGCTACTGTGATAGGAAAAAAAAGCTCTTGCTATGTGAACATTTTAGATATCACGTTGGGGAAAAAAATTGAACACCCAAGTTCGAAATCCTGGATCCGCCACTGCTCCCGGTCTGCGTACTTGCCAAACTTCCTGAAAACAGCTCGCTGAAAATTGTACAATCCCAAGATCAATATGCCCAACATTTAATGATTTTGTACAAGTATAATCCCAACAATTAATGATTCTCTACAACTACATTGAACATGTGGAATTTGCATCAAGTAAGTGATGAAGTCTTCCAAGTCTACGTGCCAAGTCTTCCAAGTCTTCCAAGTCCACTGTCCAGTTTGGAAAAAGCCAACGCCAAACTTGGAACCATTCAACGATTCGTCCCTATAAATGGCCCACAACACCTCTTCACCGCCAAGCAAATCACGTACTAAGACAAAGCATTCGCAAAAGCTTTACCATCTCGTGCATCGCCGTGACTAACAATGGCTTGTAAACTCAAATGGTCTCCTCTCCTCTCCATTCTCCTACTCGCCGGCATGGTTGGCATCTCCCATGCCGGCAACATCGCCGTCTACTGGGGCCAGAACGGTAACGAGGGCACGCTCGCCGACGCCTGCAACTCCGACCTCTACGCGTACGTCATGGTCTCCTTCCTCAGCACCTTCGGCAATGGCCAGACCCCCGCACTCAACCTCGCCGGACACTGCGATCCGCTCTCCGGCAACTGCAACGTTTTCAGCTCCGATATCACGACGTGCCAGTCCAACGGCGTCAAGGTGCTCCTCTCTCTCGGCGGCGGCGCCGGCAGCTACGGCCTTTCCTCCACCGAGGACGCCCAGAGCGTCGCCACCTACCTGTGGGACAACTTCCTCGGCGGCAGCTCGTCGTCCCGCCCGCTCGGCTACGCCGTCCTGGACGGCATCGACTTCGACATCGAGACGGGCAACTCGGCGCACTACGACGAGCTGGCCACGTTCCTGTCACAGTACAGCGCGCAGGGCAGGAAGGTGTACCTGACGGCGGCGCCGCAGTGCCCGTACCCGGACGCGTCGCTGGGGCCGGCGCTGCAGACGGGGCTGTTCGACAACGTGTGGGTGCAGTTCTACAACAACCCGCCGTGCCAGTACGCGAGCGGGGACGCGAGCAACCTGCAGAGCGCGTGGAATACGTGGACGAGCAGCGTGAAGGTGTCTGGAGGCTTCTACCTCGGCATGCCGGCCTCGACGGCCGCGGCCGGGAGCGGGTACGTGTCGCCTGGCGACCTCACGTCGGCGGTGCTCCCCGGCGTGAAGGGCGCCAGCAACTACGGTGAGATCATGGTGTGGGACCGCTACAACGACGTGCAGAACAGCTACAGCAGCCAGGTGAAGGATAGCGTCTGAGTCTTCGCGCGCGCGCGCGGGAAGTGCGACCGTGCACTACACAATAAATCACTCTTTTCTTGACATACAATAAATCAGATATAGGAGTATATAATACTTCTACTACATATGGCATGCCCATGAAGTGGCTAAGTTGATTTGGGACTGGATAATAAGAGCGGGCGAGCTTGGGTCGTGGTAGAAATGATATGGATGCTTGGTGTACACTTGCAACACATGCCCTGAGATAAATAAAGTAATTTGGTATCCATCCGGGTTACTATTACACTGTTACTACATTCAAAAATAAAGGATTTCAATACAAATCTGACGTTGGATATTTTAGGGCTAAAAATCTGACGCCCTCAGGTACGTCAAATCCAGATCGAACGTATGGCAATTAATCGTTGTAGCATGGTATTTTTTTTCTGTTGATTTTTTACGTTACATGGGCATTTTTACTGTAGAACATGGCAAATCCTATGCCGAAAGCATGGTAATTTTATCTTTTTTGCATGGCAAATCTGGCCGTTACTTTTAGCGCTTAAAACCTTGTGGATACATATTGTGCGCACTGATCAGCGAGATGCAAAGTTAGGGTAAAAAAACATCAACCAATATTTTGACCCAAATGATAAGTGCCGTATGTGTGGCACGAAACAATCCGAGCCTAACATTTTTTTCAACTAAAGTTGTCATCCGAAAAAGAAAAAAATCCTAAAAAAACTGAAACTTGTCATCCGAAAATAAAATTGCCATGTTTAACAACTAAAGTTGTCATCCTCGCCTTGCGTCACTAAATTTGCCATAAAAACATTTGAAATTGCCATGTGTTCGTGCCACACGTGTGTGTGACACTTTTCAGGGGGTCCTATTTTGATGATTAATCAGAATTTTCACATCAACTAATAAAAAAGTTTGACCCACTGAAATATTCGAGTAAATTGCACAGAAGTACCACAATTGAGGCATTGGAAGCAGATTGGTACCAAGTTTGGTAATTTTTACATGTCAGTACCAAGTCTGGGGCTATACGTTACAAAAAGGTCTAAACCGCGTATAAACACGTATTGACGGGGCATCTGACCGGCGGGCCCCGCCTGTCGGGTCCCGACGTGGCACTTTTTTTTCATAAACACCCCTCCCTTCCCCCCGCACAGAAAACCAGCCGCAGCAGGGGAGGAAAACCAGCCGTCGCCGGCGACCAGCAGCAGCCACGAGGACCCCTCGCGCCTCCTCCCTAGCTCCCCAGCTCGCTCACCAGCACACCGCCGCCTCCTCGTGCTGGGGCTCCTCCTCCCAGCCGCCTCCGCCCGAGGGTCTCGCCGTCCCCGCCCCCAGCCGTCGCCGGCGAGCAGCAGCAGCCACGAGGACCCCTCGCCCTCCTCCCGAGCTCCCCAGCTCGCTCACCGGCGCGCCGCCGCCTCCTCGTGGCCGGGCTCTTCCTCCCAGCCGCCTCCGCCCGAGGGTCGTGTCGACCCCGCCCCACGCGCCTCGCCGGAGCAGCCATCGCCGGCGACCAGGTCCCCTCGCGGCCTCCTTGTTTCCTCCCTCTCTGTCGTATGAATAGAGGACCAAGGCCGCCCCTCCTGCCCTCCGTCGCGCGAGTCGTCGTCCAGATCCATCGGTTCCCACGCCCTTCGCCGCTCCCTGTTGCCGGAGTTGCGCCAAGTCCCGCTGACTCTCCTGCTTCGGCTGCAAGCAAGTGAGGCGAGGTGGAGGCCGGGGGCGGGGCGGCGGTTACGGGAGGCAAAGAAGCTCGGCTCGAGGGGCTCCTCCCCTCGATCTAGATCGGGCATCGCCACGCGTGGAGACGATGAACAGTAGCGCCGGCGAAGCAAGGGGGCTTTCTGCAAAAAACATGCCACATCGGCACCCGACAGGCGGGCCCTGCTGGTCAGATACCCCGTCAATACGTGTTTATACGCGGTTTAGACCTTTTTGTAACTGCTAGCCCCAGACTTGGTACTGACATGTAAAAATTACCAAAAGTAATACCAATCTGCTTCTAATGCCCCAATTGTGGTACTTCTTGCAATTAACTCGAAATATTCGGTCACCAGTCTCACGACGACTAAGCGTTAACACCTGCATGATGGACGTGCCCCAACAGTATTCCGGTCGCGGGTCAAGATTCCAAGAACTGGGAGCACCAGAGAACTAACCGCAATCTCGTCGAGTCCTTTTGACGGTTTCGCTGGCTCTACGTAGGGCTGTGGTGTTGTGCTTTGCTGCGGGCCGGGCATGTCTGCCTTGGCTGCTCATCTGCAGCGTTCCCTTTTGTGTTGGCGGTGTCGATGGGCGACGGTGCCTCAAGCCGAAAATACACTATTTGTTGCTTTAATAATCATGTCATGTCAGGCTTAATTTTCATCTCGCGGGCATGCCTATGCCTCCCTCTCGGGCAACATCATCCTCCACGCTGAACTAGTTTTTTTTTTTAACCAGGCATAACCCCTTTCCATTACTGCGACATAACGAAAATACAACAAGTCCACAGAATGAGACGGGAGAGGGGAGAGCGAGTTCAAGCACCGCCGGAAAACCTACTGTGAGCACTCGCCATCGAAATAACCCACTGAAGGGCAAAAACCTGGCGACACCAAATCAGTAAGAAGTTTAGATAGGGCAACCCTCCCAGACAGCTCACAGACTCCAGGAATGAAACATAAACCAAAGCAAAAGACAGCCCACGCTGAACTAGTTAACAAAGGCAAAATTGATAACGGCCTCTCAGTCCTGTGCCAGTTCTGGAATTAAAGGCAAACACATTTTGCAACAAAGTTCCTGTCGAACAAGTCCTTGTAATGTATTAATGCATAAATTGTTTTACAAAATAAAGAACCCTACAGCACTCCCAAGCTACAGCTAGAAACAGAAGGAGGAAATGATTGGTCTGAGTCATTTTACACACAAGAGTAGTAAACAGCAAGAGAGAATAGAATCACAACACTCGCTCTCAAACAACAAATCTACGTAGTACACATGCTATCAAGCTCATGGCTCAAGGACAGTAATGCCGGCATGGCATCATAAACGGACCTTTTGTATTCGCCCCAATCACAGCAAATACCTCGGTTACTGGTCGTGCAAATGGGAATTCCTCATCAAACCTTCCTAACCTGAATATTGTGGGTGGACTGCGACCTCCAGATGGGTTGTCTGCCACTCTGAACGAGTGCAACCTCCTCACCTTCCTTCACCATACCATGCTTCTGTGAAATGTAGCATATCATGTTAGACGACATATTCTCATGTTATAATAAAAAGAAGTGGTACCAAAACGTATGTGGAAATGGAATAGTGTGAACATGCATGTTGCCGCGAAAATCATGTAACTTCTCCAGCTAATTTCTCCGCCCTTCTAATTAAGCACACAGATCAAGGTCACATGCGCTTGCTTGTTTAGTTTTACTATTTCTTAAAGAAGCTTCAGGACGATTCTAGATTTAATATGCTGCGAGTACCCCGTATTTCCCTATTTCCTATATGCATTTATGTCCGTTTGATTTGAAATCAGACGGTGGAGAGAGAAAACAAAAATGAATGTTATGCACCCGGCTTTCAGTATAGATCAAAGTTGGGAACGTAATTGCTTTACCATGATATATGTTTGGGAGCAACGAATGCAGTTGGTAGCTGCAATTTGCGGGCCAAACTATGTGAACACGCTAAATTTTTGCACATTCCATAACTGAAGAGCAATAATTTAGTGGACAGTGCGATATCACATGTATTAGCCCCAGAAACTCGCCAAAAGAAGAATGCATCATCATCATTTGTGACCACAATCGAGTGAGTTGTTCGTCACTGTAATAGGCCCATTTTGTCTTCCATAAAGTCAATATCTTGGTTGTTATTGTCTTAAAAGCCCATTTTTATTTCCAATAGTCTGTGTTATGGTCCTACACCTATTTTGGGCAGAAAGTAGTTCCAATTCCACGATCATATATTTAGCATCAACCTGTTTATAGTGCACTGATTTAGTTCGCTTTTGGTAGATCATGCCTCAGGAATGTGTTCTACAACTTTTTGCGGGGCATTTCGGGTTTGCGAATATCATGAGCACCCGATGAGCAGGAACATCTGATACATCCTCTGTACCCACGCTCCAAAAGGCCTTCCAAGTTTCAAAGGCAATATAGCCTAACTAATTTCAACACTTAGTGCAGGCTCTTTTAGGGTATTTTAACGGTTTCATGATGTACTGCAACCACAATGGTAGATACGTAAGCTAATGCCATTAAAAAAATACTAGAAGGGATGGGATAAATCAGTGATTACCAGCAAGTAAGATAAAGCATCACCAAATGTCTTCTCAGCACAATCAGAAAATTCCATGTGAACTGGACATACACCTTGGTACAAAGCCAATCGTTGTCTAACTATCTCCCTATAAACAGTAAGCAACATCAATAACACTAAGAAATGCTTTAAAAAAAGAAAATGTGAACAAAGAGGGCAACAATATTATGCTTCCAAAAATAATAGATCTAATCTTCAGATCAGTTCTCCCACAACAGTAGGATAAAAAACATATACCGCCACAACATTATCTAAATTCAGTTTCATCCGTGATAACCTCTTCTCCTAGGATATACTAGTTTCAATAATCAAATGACTTGCATGAGGCAAACAGTCCCTAGGAATGACTTCATGCACATGTTAGGGATACGGTGTTCACCAAGTAGAAAAGCACAGCTGGTTTTCAACCCACATATGTTGGTGAATAAGCAGCTAAGTGCGTCATTTGCTATTGCTTGTCAAGGTTATCATTATGACTGGATGACAATGCAAGAAAATGTATTGGTAATTAATGTATTGCACATGATTAACATTGAATATCTTAGCAGCATCGGTGATTTTGTTTCTTAACATGTTAACATAGGAGTTTCATTTTATTGATGATATAACATTCGAGCAAAAGCAGAGAAATCTTACTGATCTGTGAAGGCAAATATGGTGCCAGATGGGCGGTAATGGCTAAGTAGGATAGACATAAATCCCGTCCTTGTGAAAACCACAATTGATGTACCAAGTGTATTGGACATCATTGTTGAATGGTAGGCAAACATTTCGCTCATGTGGTTCTACAGGGAGGAAAGTAAATAGGAAAGATAGAAACTGGGTTAAAGTAAAGAAAAAGACGTGCAGTGTCAGTTGGGATATTGCAGTTCAGACCTTGAACACCTGACCAAGGTTAGACGGTGTTTCCCCGCCAGTAATAGTTGCTTCAGTTCTTAGTGCAACAGTATGCATGACCTTGACAGCTTTCAAGGGAAATCTGTCCGGCATCAAGTGGTAAAGCTTAGTCATGTATCCATCTTAAATGCACGTCATAAATAGCAAGCATCTTTTAAACAAACCAAAAGGGCAACAAAAAGAGTGCAACTAAACATCAACATACCCACTCCTTTATTCATGATCTATTAAAACAAAATCGAGCAATCCATGATTCATGTGGCAGTTCAGTAAGTCTTAACACAACAAAAACGTTCGAATGAGCTAACTTAGATGGAAACCAAAACAACATGATACCACAAATTCAGAGCAGACATATTGAAAGTAGAGTCAGATATCATAGTTTACTCAGGATAAATAATAGGACAAGAGCAAAATCACCAACAATTACAAATAGCAGCTTATAGGTGATGAATACACATTAGTAGTTCTAACAATTTCTGGAACATTTAAAGAATACAATCACAAAAATAACATCCTATAGTAGTGCAGAAATATTACTGTAATAAAATCAGCTGGCTTTTGTTAGTTCAATTATGAACAATAGACTGTGGGTGCACATATAGTTTGCTGGAAATATATAAACAATATTTTGTTATGCATAAGAAAACGAAAACACATACTTTCCATGTGCAGTTTCCCCAGAAAGCATAACTGCATCAGCACCTTCCCGAACAGCTATAGCAATGTCTGAAACTTCTGCACGGGTTGGAGTTGGATGAACGATCATGCTTTCCAGCATATTAGTGGCGACAATGACAGCTTTTCCCATGCTTCTGCACATTCTAATAATTTCTTCCTGCACCGGGACACATGAAATTCTAAGCATGTCATGTATATCCTATATCGAATCAACTAAGGAAGCACAGAAAGTTCAGTGCCAGGTTTCAAATTGGATAGCTACCTAGATGTATAGACAAACAAGTGCAAAGTGGCCCTCAGTTAATAATTATTTCCTTCCAAGCGTAAATTGTGTAGTTGATATTGTACAAAGCACAACAAAGTTTGTAGCTTTTCGCTTAAACAAATAACTAAGCAGGGAAGTGGGCATTTAGTGCAATGGACTTGTGGACAGTGTGCAATAAACTAGATCATACCTGCAGCAATGGTACCTCCTCGATAGGAAGCTCAGCCCCCAAATCACCCCTGGCAACCATAGCCTACAGAACTCGACAAACTATACATCAGTACTTCAAAACTAAAATCAACAATGACACACTCTGTAGAAAAAGATTAAATAGAGAAGAAGCCCTTTTCATGATGCCCATACAACTTAAGGTCTTTCGTAGTTAAGATATATTTTATAGTGCATCTTGCTAAACTCAAGAAACAATGAATATCAACCTCTTACCCCATCAGATGCTGTAATGATTGAATGTAAGTTTGGAATAGAATCTGCACTTTCAATTTTCACAATTACGTGTATATCCGCATTCGAGCCTGAGTCAAAATAAAAAGGAAACATGGTCAAGACACACTCAAAACAACACCGACGCTGTTTATAAAGTCCGGAATGATTATTACTTCTGAGATAATCCTTCAATTCATGCACAACTTGAGCATCTTTGACGAAAGAAACAGCATAGTAGTCAACCTGATTTTCCACTCCAAACTTAATATCATCCCAGTCCTTATCTGAAAGTTTGGAAAGTGTGCATGAGACAAGAGCATATTTATTATTCAATGAAACATATGATGACTATTACCGGTGATTGATGGCAAGGTTGCGCTCTTGCCACGGACATTCAGGTGACGCCTGGATTTTAATTCACCTCCATCAATAACTTCACATTTTACAGAATCTTCGGTTTTTGATTTGACCAGAAATGACATCATTCCTCCTAAATAACCAATAGAATGATCATTAAACACAACATAAATCACTTTAATGTCAAAGTTACGTAATCAAAAAATATAATCATCCTTACAAGCATAAAAAATACAGAGAACAAAGGTAGAAGGATGTTAGATGGGTATCTGATGTTCTAATTCAATTGTTAATCAGTTGTGCACACTAAGCAAGACCACCTGCAAATAAAAGTGCTGGTAAACTCCATCTCAGAAAGCTGACTTAAGTACAAAAAAAGATGCAGGTATTAATGCTCTCAAAACTACAGGGCAATGTTGGAAACACTGTGTCTCCGCATGCATAAACGATTGATGCATCATGACTCCATGCTAGTAGGCAGTAGTTAGCCACACAATGTGTTCCAGGAAAGCAATAAAATTAAGTGTTAGCAGAGAAAACGTATAATATCATTACGCTGGACAAAATCAGAAGATTTTAAACAACATGTGACAGCTTAGCTTAGCCATGTTAACAAAGACCAGCTCTTCGTGAGCCTATCCAATTCACTATATACAGTTATGTGCCGCAATACAAATTTATTCAATCACTAGCTAAAAGTTAGTGGTAGACTATTTCAGATAAACGGATTTGCTGCATCCGCACATTCTGCAAACAATCATGTGTCACCAACAAAGATCAAAGAACGTGCACATACCATCCACAAGGAGCATGTCACCGGCTTCTACATCATTAACAAAGTCATCATAGTTAACACTAACACATGTCTCAGTCCCAACCCCCCTCTTAATTGTGAAGGTGAATTCCTGGCCAGTTTCCAAGAATATAGGCTGAGGCAAATCTCCGCTCCTAACTTCTGGGCCCTGAAGATGTAAAATCTAGCTTCAATCATAGAAATCAAGGTACAATATGATGAAAGAAGCGCGGCATCAAAAGGTTTAACTACAGTATTTATTAACAGAGCAAATCATGCGCTAGCATGGGCATGACAGACTTATAATTAAGACTGGCACAAATAGAGCATCTTCTGAAGACGAGATTGCTCATCCATCAGAGTGTATGCATAAGCTCTGAAAAAAGGAATACAAACCTTGGTGTCAACCATAAGCGCAATCACATTGTCCTTCGTTTGAGCATTATACTCCTTCACCAAGTCGATAACTTTCTGGTGTGATGCATGGTCTCCATGTGACATATTAAGCCGAGCCACATTCATGCCAGCCTCGGCAAGGTTCCAGATCATCTCTCTCGTGTTAGTTGAGGGACCAATTGTGCACACAATCTTTGTCTTGCGCCTAACATTTGGTTTAGACCACACACCATTGGCTGCTGTTGCCAATTGCTGGACAGCCTTAAGATGCTGGAAATTTTCTTCTTCCTGTCAAGAAGTATTATTGACAGTAAGTTTCAATTCATAAGGTTGCTTCCAAAATAGAAATACACCTTACTATTATGAATAACTGCAACACGCGAGCCAGAAAACATGTCATGTTAAATAACTTCCTATCATAGAGAAAATTAGAAAACAAGAATATATGTCACGTTCATCATAAGCGGTCATAGCTTACTGTATAAGTGGCTTAGAGAAGACTCGGAATTGTGATTTAACAGAAGTGATCAGAAAGTAGCATATCCATATTTAAAATAGCTCATCTATTTTGAGCTATTCTCAGTAAGATTAAGGGGTTCCGTCCTTTAAAGTGGCAGGAAATAAGCTAAGCAATACAGATTCTGCTGAGAATTATTCCCGCAAACGATTTTTAAAAGGGACTGTTACAAAGTATACCAATTATTTATACTTTTCGGGTGCATTACTTAACTATATTCAATGGTTCCAATGTCAATTATGCAAACAGTAACATAATTAATAGCTATCCTCTCAGTTCAAACTTTGAGCCAGATAATTAATAGCTATCCTCTCAGTTAAAACTTGAGCCACATAATTAATAGCTATCCTCTCAGTTACTCAGAAATATACGCTTTACAACAGTCAAAACGAAGGACAGAATTTGGTTTACCAGACAAGCAGCTCTTATGGATGCATATAAACATAAAAGAGCACAAACAGACGCCAAAATTCAAGCAACAACGCATGGAGGAGAATTTTGAGAAAATGACATCACCAACAGTCCAGGACTCTAAATTCCACCGTCACGCGCACGAAAATGATGCCCCCGGACGTGACAAATCCGATTTCACCGTCACTGAAAGCCAATTTCATGCCCCGAAAGTAACCGGAGACCACAAAAACCGCGGTTCCCGAGCTAGCGAGCAGCTGAGGAGGTAGCAGTCAGGTACGAGGAAGCACTACCTTGAAGACCGCGTTGTCGTCGGGCGACACCGGCAGCACCTCGGCATCGGCGCTAATCACCGAGGCGACCGGGTACTCACGTCGACCCCTTGAGGCGACGCTCCCGCTCCACCTCTCCCTCGCGTCGCGCGGGCCGAAGGGCAGCCTCGCCACAGGCCGGAGCGAGTCGGCCCCAGATGCGCCGCCGAGCGGCCTGGCCGCTCCCGCCGCGCCCGCTGCCGCCACCACCTGCGCCATCTGGATTCAGAGTTGGAGATGAGGTAGTGAGGCGTGCGAGTCGTGTGCCTGTGCCGTGAGCAGTGCAGAGGGCAGACGGGTTTGGGTTTAAGCTGATGCGATCTGCTTCGTTTGTATCGAACGGGGAACGAGGTGGGCGTGGGCCTATGGTGTGGCCGCGGGTGAGCTGGCTTTGCATTTCGCGTCGCCACGCTACATACGCCGTTCGCTCGCCCCGCCCAGCCGCGCTCACTCGCGCCTCGCCTTGGAGCCTCCGATGTGGCTTGTCTAGTTGGCCGCTATAGAACCTCGGCAAATGCACGCGAGTTCGTCGCATCCAGTATGGCGTGACTTTGCAAGTATTGAACCGGCATCTTCAATAGATCCTACTACCTCCGTGCTCTGGTTTATTGGTCCCATTGTATTTCATGTCAAATTTTAATAATAGATTGAACTAACAAAATGTTCATGCATGTCAAAAAAATATTATTAAAAACTATGTTCAAATACGAATTCAACGATATAATTTTTGTTGATGGAGTAACATTTTATTAGTTAAATCTTTGATCAAAATTTGACACAAATTACAAAAGGGACCTATAAACTAGGACGGAGTGGAACCTAGAGCAACTCCAACGCGCCGACCCATTTTCGTCTGTGCGTGTCCATTTGGGTCGCCGTTGATAGAAAAGTCGGTCCAACATGCCGACCCAAATGGACGCACGTCCGCCGGGCGACCCATTCCTAGCTCAAATTTGGGCCTTTTCTGCGTCGCCGCGGACACGAAACGGACGCACGTGACGCTCGCCTACTCCTCTCCTGGCTCGCAAGTCGGTGGCACATAGGCCATTCTCTTCCAACCCCATCGACAGCAAACCCTCGTCTCCGCCTCCCAGTTCCGGTGCCCCTGCCAGCAGTCCGCACCCACACACCTCCCCCGCACGCCGCCACCTCCCATGTCGCCGCCACCACCGCCGGGCCACCACAACTTCCCCCCACCCCACCCACCCCCGACATCGCCACGAGCACGAAGTTGCCACCATGCGGCCCCGGCCAGCTCCTTCATCCATCGCCACCACGCTCGTCGGACGCAGCCAGGTCAGCTTATTCGGCGACGCCCGCAAATTTTTCAATAGTTTGCCCCCAAGGTACAAATGGGCTCCGTCGATGAGTTGTTTTTCGACAGTTTCCTCTGCGACTTTGATGATTCCTCATCCGGCGATGAGGAGATGGTGGTTGTTGTGTTGGTTGTCCATGACCACCTTAGTAGGAAGCAGCTGTTGTTTCAGGGCTCGATCCCGGGGCACACTCCGCGATGAATCGCAACCGAGAGAGCGACCATTTCCAAGGACTACTTTGAGACACCCAACCCGCTCTTCAAACATCACCAATTCCGACGTTGTTTTCCGTATGGCTAGGCATGTTTTCAACCGTATTCGGGAGGGGGTGGTCAGATACGATAAGTATTTTCAGTGCAAGGAGGATGCCCTTGGAAAGAGTGTCTTCTTCTCTTATCAGGAATGCACTGCGGCTATCCGGATGCTTGCATACGGAGTCCCCGGTGATCTCATTAATGAGTACGTCTGTATGAACAAGTCTACGTGCCTAGACTCCATGTACAAGTTCTGCAAGGCTGTGATTGCAGTGTTTGACCCTGAGCCAAATGCTGAAGATACAGCCCGCTTGTTGGCGATGAATGCTAGCGGGGGCTTCCTGGGGATGCTTGGCAGCATAGTCTCTATGCACTGGGAGAAGAACTGCCCTTCTGCTTGGTAAGGGCAGTATATGGGCTGTGTCAAGGCTTGCGCTGTCATACTTGAGGTCGTGGCATCACAAGATCTCTAGATTTGGCACTCTTTCTTCGGCATGGCCGGATCGCACAGTGGTGTCAACGTGCTTCAACGCTCACCGGCTTTTGCAAGGCTTGCTGAAGGCAACTGCTCGCCAGTGAATGTTAACATCAATGGCCACAACTACAACAAAGGATACTACCTAACTGGCAGTATCTATCCTCAGTGGACCACTATTGTGAAGACAATCCCCAACCCTGTCGGAGAGAGGAGTGATACGCCTCCAACGTATCTATAATTTATGAAGCATTCATGCTATTTTATTATCTGTTTTGAATGATTACGGGCTTTATTATACACTTTTATATTACTTTTGGGACTAACCTATTAACCGGAGGCCCAGCCCATATTGTTGTTTTATTGCTTGTTTCAGTATTTCAAAGAAAAGGAATATCAAACGGAGTCCAAATGGAATGAAACCTTCGTCAGCGTAATTTTTGGAACGAACGTGACCCAGGAAACTTGGAGTGCAAGCCAGGGGAGCATCGAGGAAGCCACGAGATAGGGGGGCGTGCCCACCCCCCTTGGGCGCGCCCTCCACTCTCGTGGGCCCCTCGAGGCTCCCCCGACCGACTTCTTTGGCCTATATAAGCCCATGTACCCTAAAAACATCAATACAGAAGATAGATCGGGAGTTCCGCCGCCGCAAGTCTCTGTAGCCACCAAAAACCTCTCGGGGCCCGTTCCGGCATCCTGCCGAAGTGGGAATCCCTCACCGGTGGCCATCTTCATCATCCCGGCGCTATCTATGACGAGGAGGGAGTAGTTCACCCTCGGGGCTGAGGGTATGTACCAGTAGCTATGTGTTTGATCTCTCTTTCTCTCGTGTTCTCTCTATGACAGGATCTTGATGTATCACGAGCTTTGCTATTATAGTTGGATCTTATGATGTTTCTCCCCCCTCTACTCTCTTGTGATGAATTGAGTTTTCCTCTTGAAGTTATCTTATCGGATTGAGTCTTTAAGGATTTGAGAACACTTTATGTATGTCTTGCCGTGTTTATCTGTGGTGACAATGGGATATTCACGTGATCCACTTGATGTATGTTTTGGTGATCAACTTGCGGGTTCCGCCCATGAACCTATGCATAGTGGTTGGCACACGTTTTCGTCTTGACTCTCCGGTAGAAACTTTGGGGCACTCTTTGAAGTACTTTGTGTTGGTTGAATAGATGAATCTAAGATTGTGTGATGCATATCGTATAATCATGCCCACGGATACTTGAGGTGACAATGGAGTATCTAGGTGACATTAGGGTTTTGGTTGATTTGTGTCTTATGGTGTTATTCTAGTACGAACTCTTAAATAGATTGGTCCGAAAGAATAACTTTGAGGTGGTTTCGTACCCTACCATAATCTTTTCGTTTGTTCTCCGCTATTAGTGGCTTTGGAGTGACTCTTTGTTGCATGTTGAGGGATTGTTATATGATTTATCTATGTTATTATTATTGAGAGAACTTGCACTAGTGAAAGTATGAACCCTAGGCATTATTTCCTACCATTGCAATACCATTTACATTCACTTTTATCATTAGTTACCTTGCTGTTTTTATATTTTCAGATTACAAAAACCTATATCTACCATCCATATTGCACTTGTATCACCATCTCTTCTTTGAATTAGTGCACCTATACAATTTACCATTGTATTGGGTGTGTTGGGAACACAAGAGACTCTTTTTATTTGGTTGCAGGGTTGTTTGAGAAAGACCATCTTTATCCTACGCCTCCCATGGATTGATAAACCTTAGGTCATCCACTTGAGGTAAATTTGCTACTGTCCTACAAACATGTGCACTTGTAGGCCCAACAACATCTACAAGAAGAAGGTTGTGTAGTAGACATCAAGGAGGAGATTTTCCCAAGAGCAAGAGAGTGCTAGGAAGGATGTCGAGTGTTCCTTTGGTGTTCTACAATCGTGATGGGGCATCTTTTGGTATTCTGATAGAATTTAAAGCACCAAGAAGTTGTGGGAGGTGATGACTGCTTGTGTGATCATGCACAATATGATCGTAGAGGATGAGCACCCAGAACGTATCTACGATCAAGGGTTCTAGTTCCAGGGTGACAATGTTGTGCTTGAGCATGGAGGAGCGGCAACGTTTGCATAGTTCACTTACATCATCAAATGCATGATTGGGAAAATCATATTCAGCTGCAAGATGATTTGGTTAAGCATATTTGGGCTCATGTTGGCAACCAATAGATGTATCTTTTCTTAAGTGTATTTGAGACAATTTAATTTTTATTTGGCTTGAAAACTATGACATATTTATTTAGGTTGCAAAACTATGCTATATAAAGTGTGTAATCTTGTTTGAAAAACGTCGGCAAGCCGGCCGCACGGCCGAATATGGGTCAGCACATTGCCGACCCAAACCAAAAACAGGACGGACGACCACTAATGCAGGATGCTGCTAACGCGACACTACGATTAGAGACCCTTTGACGAAACTGTGTGCGATGCATTAATCGCAAATGGTGGTGTAAAAAAACGTCAAAAAGATGCAAAACGTTTACAATGGCGGAGCCATCAAACACGGTTCAGATTTTAGTTGCGTGTGCGATACAAGACACACGGTTAATCCATTCGAACTGTTTGCGATGAGGCAGAACAACAGAAACGGGCAGCAATATTAATGTGTGTGGGATATACGGCATACAGTTCACTCCGATGAATCATTTGCTATTAGGGAGTGCAACAGAAACGGTTAGCTAGATCAAGGGGTGTGTGATATATGGCATACGGTTCACTCGGACGAACTATTTTTGATAGGGAACACAACAGGAACGGTTCAACTTAATAAGATGTGTGCGATATGCGGCATACAGTTCACATGGATGAACTGTTTGCGATAAGTCAAAAGAACACAAATGAGTCGTGTAAACAAGATGTGTGTGATACTTGGCAAACAGCCGACTCGGATGAACTGTTTACGATGAGAAATTACAATACAGACGGTTAATACAGCTAGTTCGTGTGTGATTCTGTGTGTACCAAAAACTTTTAAAAATGCAAACTAGTTGCTTGCGGTGGCTAGGAGTATCGCACACAATGCATCTGTGAGTACTCGTGTGCGATGGTTAGTAAGTTACACATACGTTTCCTTATGTTAACATGAGTGTGATTTTGCAATATGGACAGTTAATATGCAAATGCCTTCTGGACATCGGGCATATGCTTAAACTCAATGAACTGTGTACGATACTAATACTTTCCATGAAAATTTAAAAACTTGGGTAACAACATTTGAGTAACATATATATATATATATATATATATATATATATATATATATATATAGTGGTTACACTATTCGACAAAAGGAGGATCTTTGTAACACGGTTTTGACAACCATATGGTCCATATCTACATACTTAACATAGTAACAACTATCACATTTTAAGAGGCTAGGGGGCAACAACCATATGGTCCATATCTACATACTTAACATAGTACTATCACATTTCAAGAGGCTAAGGGCCAACAACCATATGGTCCATATCTACATACTTAACATAGTAACAACTAGCACATTTTAAGAGGTTGATGAGGGCCAACAACCACAACTATCTGGTGGAAGCAACTTTATCACGGCGACTCGGCATCTCGTCAATGAAAAGGAAGATCCCTCATGTGCCTTGGTAGAGCATGAGTAGAACAGTGTCTCCAATTTTTCAATATGGATGCATTGCCATGACAAGCGAGAACTTGTTAATTTGAATGGTTCCATTTCTGCTAGAAATGCAATACCTTGCAATCACTTTGGCGTTATTAGTAGGCATAAGTGTAATTCAACCACGCCAAAAAATTGATCCAGGAACTGTTACAGCGGGCAATTTCTGTTGAAATGTAGAATAAAAACCAATTGTAACGTATCGTTGAAGATATATATAGTTTATGAGCATCAACAGTAAAATAAGACTTTTTACCAGCGTTTTGTGCACATAATTGGTCTTATTCAATGCGTGCACCATAGGTATAATTAATCCCATCCAAAATCTAGCGTTTATACGTTGTGCTATCTCTGTCAGATTATCAACAAAGTTTATGACACCCTTCAAGCCCTTCCAGTGAAATTTGGTACGCTTAGTAACATACGTATCATTCACTATGCATCCAACATATCTTGCTTAAAAGGTGAAAATGTATTATTTATTCAGAACATGGCATAAGAATATATAGTGTGCACAAATTGGTAAATAGAATTTGTTACTGCCTAGGAACGGAGTCAGAAAATGAAATCACAGTTGGTTGCTTAAATAGTGATCAATTAGTCAGAACACATACCCGATTTTACCAAGTAATATGACAACATGGAGAAAGTTCAAAGGACACTAACCTCGATCAGACTTTGATCGGCTGACGATGTTGGGAAAGTAAACATCCATGTTAATTAGACCAGGTTGTGGTGCACGCACTAGAATTTTATTGCCAGCTTTCAGTTCATAACACTTAGACATTTTTCTTCAAAGGTCCGCATTAAAATATGAGTGACCATCTTTATCAAGTTTTACGCTAACCGTCATTGTAAATCCATGTTGCGTTGTCAATATGACATCCTGGGAGTCATCAACAAAGTAAAGCCCAAGATTTCCTTCTAGTCCTGTTCTTGCAAAGTAAGGGATGTACTGCTTGAAATGAAAATTAAGATATATTGAAATGATAGAGCAAGATGCAACTATGGGAGTAACTGATAGAACAGATCAATATATAGATGAAAGCAAAGTACACAAATATATAATTAAAAATAGATAATGTAACAAAGATTTGATGCAAATATATAGATAATGTAGCAACAGACGGTGTATGTTCATAAATTTAGGCCATGCCGACTGTGGTAGGTTGAGATTGAACATACCGAGCGCTCCCTGAAGTCATCCGGAATGGTGAGATAGAACTTCGTTTCCGACTGGCCGCGACCACACTTGCCCGATTTGTGCTCGCACTATGGACACATGAATGAACACCCACGAATCAGCTAGAACAAAAATGATTCAACGGCGATTTCCGCCGGTTGATTGACAGCGACGGACAGACTGCGATAAGAGATGAGTGGATATTTTGCTAAGTTGATTATCTTCTCCATGAGAAAAATCCTCGGGCCAATCCCGCAGAAAACCCTAGTCGACCAGAGTCTAGAATGTCGGTGCAGATAGGCGACAGAAAGCGATAGGGGTGAAATCCCGTGCCGTCTGGAGCGTGACCTCCGCTGGTTGACAACAGCCGTCGAGCTTAGGGTGGCCGCCGCGATAGAAGTTGATGAGGTGCAGAGTTGCAGAGGAGTCTGCGGCGAGTGGGTGGGGACGAAGTGGGTGAGGGTTTTCTTTTTCCTCTTACATGTGTAAGTGAACACACATGGTTCGCTGAGGCGGTGGAGATGAATTGTGTGCGATAGTAAATCACTGAAATGTGTTTACTAGGTACTATACAAAAAATGAAATACGTGCTTGAAAAACATGACGCCTGGCTTGGTGCCATGGTATGGCCTCACCGTGCCGTGGTTAAAAGCTGAGAAGGTTTGATTTATGTCGTCATGCATGCCCTTCATAAATCAAACCATCACTGAGGAAGTTCCATGCTTTCGAGAGGGAAATCACCAAGATTGAAGGGGAATCCAAATTTTCATCCTAGTTTGTCATTCAATTTTTTCCGACGATCAACATACCGCCTCAAATGCAACGTGTTCAAATTTGACATTCTCTCGGCTCATTTACCATATTTAGGAGATTATTTGCATTTTCTAGGCATTAATGCACATAATTCAAATTCGAACAATCGGTGCATGAAAAAGTTCACAAGAACGGTTTGGAAAACCATGCTCGTGCTATTTAGTACATTCTCATGCCTTTTACAAGGAATGGGCAGATATTTCAAGGAAATGTGTGGCAATAGTCAACCAGAAACGCGTCGTTTACTAGGTTAACAACTATACAAAAATGAAGTACATGCTTGGAAAACATGACGCCTGGCGTGGTGCCATGGTATGACCTCACCGTGCCCTAGTAAAAATTTGAGAATGTTTTCCTTATGTCGTCATGCACGCATTTCATAAATCAAACCATCACCGAGGAAGTTTCATGGTTTTGAGGGGGAAATCACCAAGATTGAAGGGGGATCCAAATTTCCTTTGTCCTTTGTCCATGAGTTGTTTTCTATGATGAACATACACCCTACAAATCACTGTGTTCAAATTTGGCACTTTTCCGGGTACATTTACCATATTTAGGGGATTATGTGCATTTTCTAGGCATTAATGCATATAATTCAAGTTCAAACAATCGATGCATGAAAATGTGCACAAGAATGGCTTGGAAAACCATGCTCGTGCCATTTAGTAAATTCTCATGCCTTTTACAAGGAATGGACATATATTTTGATGAAATGTGTGGCAATAGTCAACCACAAACATTTGCTTATTGGGTTTTCAACTATAGAAAAAAATGAAATAAATGCTTGAAAAACATGACGCCTGGCATGGTGCCATGGTATGATCTCACCATGCCCTGGTAAAAATTTGAGAAAGTTTGGCTTATGTCGTCATGCACACCCTTCATAAATCCAACCATCACCGAGGAAGTTTCATACTTTCGAGGGGGAAATCACCAAGATTGAAGGGGGGGTCCAAATTTCCTTTATCCATTGTCCATGAGTTTTTTTTCTACGATGAACATACACCCTGCAAATCACCGTGTTCAAATTTGGCACTTCCAGGCTCATTTACCATATTAGGGGATTATGTGTATTTTCTATGCATTAATGCACATAATTCAAGTTCAAGCAAGCGGTGCATGAAAGGGTGCACAAGAACGGCCTGGAAAACCACTCATGCCATTTAGTAAATTCTCATGCCTTTTACAAGGAATAGATAGATATTTCGATGAAATGTGTGGCAATAGTCAACCACAAACGTTTTTATTGGGTTTTCAACTATAGAAAAAATGAAATAAATGCTTGAAAAACATGACGCCTGGCAAGATGCCATGGTATGACCTCACCATGCCCTGGTTAAAATTTGAGAAGGTTTGGCTTATGTCATCATGCACACCCTTCATAAATCAAACCATCACCAAGGAAGTTCCATGCTTTCGAGAGGGAAATCACCAAGATTGAAGGGGGACCCAAATTTCCTTGTCCTTTGTCAATGAGTTTTTTTCTACGATGAACATACACCCTGCAAATCACCGTGTTCAAATTTGGCACTTTCCCGGGCTCATTTACTATATTTAGGGGATTATGTGCATTTTCTAAGCATTAATGCACATAATTCAAGTTCAAATAAATCGGTACATGGGTGCACAAGAACGGCCTGGAAAACCATGCTCATGCCATTTAATAAATTCTGGTGCCTTTTATAAGGAATGGACATATATTGTGTGGCAATAGTCAACCATAAATGTTTATTTATTGGATTTTCAACTAGAGATAAAATGAAATAAATGCTTGAAAAACATGACGCCTGGCATGGTGCCATGGTATGACCTCACCATGCCCTGATTAAAATTTGAGAAGGTTTGGCTTATGTCATCATGCACGCTCTTCATAAATCCAACCATCACCGAGAAAGTTCCATACTTTCGAGAGGGAAATCACCAAGGTTGAAGGGGGATCGAAATTTTCTTTGTTCTTTGTTCATGAGTTTTTTTCTACGATGACCATACACCCTACAAATCACCATGTTCAAATTTGGTACTTTCCGGGCTCATTTACCATATTTAGGGGATCATGTGCATTTTCTAGGCATTAATGTACATAATTCAAGTTCAAACAATCGGTGCATTAAAGGGTGCACAAGAACGGCCTGGAAAACCATGCTCGTGCCATTTAGTAAATCCTCATGCCTTTTACAAGGAATGGACAAATTTTTCAATGAAATGTGTGGCAATAGTCAACCACAAACGTTTGTTTATTGGGTTTTCAACTATAGAAAAAATTAAAAAAAATGCTTGAAAAACATGACGCCTGGTATGGTGTCATGGTATGACCTCACCGTGGTCTGGTAAAAATTTAAGAAGGTTTGTCTTATGTCATCATGCACACCCTTCATAAATCGAACCATCAGCGAGGAAGTTTCATACTTTCGAGAGGGAAATCACCAAGATTGAAGGGGAATCCAAATTTTCTTCGTTCTTTGCCTTGGAGGTTTTTTTCTACGACGAACATATGCCTTGCAAATTACCGTGTTCAAATTTGGCATTTATCCAGGCTCATTTACCATATTTAGGGGATTATGTGCATTTTCTAGGCATTTACCAGCATGTGAGAAGTAGTTTAAGTTTGTAGTATTATAGAAAATTACCAATAGTACTTTAAGTTTATAGTATTAATGTACAATGTCGGTCAGAGCATCCTTTGAGGGCTTTGAGCATTGATTAGCATGTGTGACCGTGTGCGTTTTTTGCATTAATCATTAGAAGATCACAAAACACACGGTTTCTATGCCGTACCCGTGTGCGTTTCTTTGGAGACATAATCTGCCAATTTTCTGTTTTCTCGCACACGAGTATTCACGCGCTTCATCTGTGTTGTGCGTTTCCCCCGCCCAAGTTTCAAGTTTTGCAGCAAAATTTTCACTAGGCGCGCAATTTCAGAACTTATTCCTCCAACCACATCCCCACCCATCTTTCCTCAGTATCTCCCCCCCCCCGCGCCTCCCCCTACTGGCAGCTCAAATCGCCGCCACCGCAACCACAGCTTCAACCACATCTGCGTTCTACTCGGATCCAGTCAGGTAACCCACCGATCTCTATCACGGCCCCGGCCTGATTGCTTAAATGGCACCTGCGAAACATCATCATGCCTCCAAATCCCCACCTCCAGGAGCTGATGGCGGTCCATGGCACAATGGTCATTGTGCGTGTTGACCTGGAGGAACACCTCGCCTCCGCTGCCACCGACATGGTGCAGGCTCTGGCCCAGATGAAGTGCCCCAACGACTAACCCCCAGGACTTAACAGGTATGATTTGACCAGCTAAATCTTAAAAATACCACTTGCAATGGCTATGTTTTGTACGCTTGATGTATTAAGCATGTTCGTGCCTTGTTTATTTCAGTACTGCACATTGTGTGATGTTCAAGTATTAACTGTCCAACTCAATTTTACCAATACCAGCAACAAACTTACAATACATGACTCAGGATATCACTAGGGATGCTGCCCATTTGCTATTTTCAGTGGATGCTAACCCTATTGTACTTAACATGTCTGTCCATGTACTTACGTAGGGTCATAACGGCCGATGTTGTTGTTTGCCGTCGAGGTTAGCTGCATCCCATGTCTTACAGTATTTCACATCATTTGTGCAATTGCAGTTTAACTTCTACCATTTATTGGTCGCCTGTAGGTATACATGTCAGTGGCACTGATCCATGCTTCGACCCGGAGGAACAGCTCGCCTCCGCAGCCGCTGACTTTGGGCGGGCTCTGGCCAAGATGAAGTGCCCCAGCAACTACCTCTCAGGACTTACCAAGTATGTACTCACCAGTTCAATCTTAACAATACCAGTTGCAATTAATGGCTATGTTCTATATGGTCGATGTATTAAGCATGTTCTAGTAAACATGCCTAACACGTTTTAGCTACTTTCCCTACCTTTTTATAGACAACTGGGCCATTCTCTGCTCTGGCAGCACCTGCCTTGTGATGTTTAACTCTACCAATTGCACTTTTATCAGTACCGGTTTCAATGGCTATTAAGCCTGTTGCAATTAACAGTTGAATCCATTTTTAAATAGTTGTATTTCAATGGCTACAAACTTACAAAACATGACTTAGGATGATGTTAAGCCTGTTGCAATTAATAGTTGAATCTATTTTTTAATTTGTCCCTTTGCTACCATGCTACTCTCTGCAATGAAGATATACTAGAGATGATGCCCATTTGCTATTTTTGGTGGATGCTAACCCTGTTGTACTTAACATGCATGTACATGTACTTACGCAAGGTCATAACGACCGATGCTGTTGTTTGCTGTTGAGGTTACCTGCACTCTATGTCTTACAATATTTCACATCATTTATGCAATTGTAGTTTAACTTCTACCATTTACTGGTTGCCTGTAGGTACACATGTCAGTGGCACTGATCCATACTTCGATCCGGAGGAACAGCTCGCCTCCACCGCTGCTTACTTTGGGCGGGCTCTGGCCAAGATGAAGTGCCCCAACAACTACCTCTTGGGACTTACCAAGTATGTTCTCACCAGTTCAAACTTACCAATACCAATTGCAATTAATGGCTATGTTTTGTACGGTCGATGTATTAAGCATGTTGTAGTAAACATGCCTAACACGTTTTAGCTATTTTTCCTACCCTTTTATAGACAACTGGGCCATTATCTACTATGGCAGCACCTGCCTTGTGATGTTTAACTCTGTCAATTGCATTTTTATCAGTACAGGTTTCAATGGCCATTAAGCCTGTTGCACTTAACAGTTGTATCTATTTTTAAACAGTTATATTTCAATGCCTACAAACTTACAAAACATGAATTAGGATGTTCTTAAGCCTGTTGCAATTAACAGTTATATCCATTTTTTAATCGTCCCTTTGCTACCATGCTACTCTTTCGCAATGAAGATATCACTACAGATGCTGCCGTTTTATTACCATTTGCTATTTTTGATGGATGTTAACCCCGTTGTAGCTAACATTGGCTTTCCATGTACTTACATAGGGATACAATGGGTGATGTTGTGGTTTACCGTCGAGGTTAGCCGCATCCCATGTCTTATACACCATCTATTCCTAAATATAAGTATTTTTAGAGATTCTAATATAGACTACATAAGGAGCAAAATGAGTGAATCTAGATTCTAATCTAAACTATATCTATAATTCTATATGCATACATATGTAGTTCATATTGAAATCTCTAAAAATACTTGTACCTAGGAACGTTGGTAGTTGCATTTTACATCATTTGTGCAATCTCAGTTTAGCTTCTAACATTTACTGGTTGCTTGTAGGTACATGTTGGAAATATGCCCTAGAGGCAATAATAAAAGCATTATTATTATATTTCCTTGTTCATGATAATTGTCTTTATTCATGCTATAATTGTGTTATCCGGAAATCGTAATACATGTGTGAATAACAGACACCAACATGTCCCTAGTGAGCCTCTAGTTGACTAGCTCGTTGATCAACAGATAGTCATGGTTTCCTGACTATGGACACTGGATGTCATTGATAACGAGATCACATCATTGGGAGAATGATGTGATGGACAAGACCCAATCTTAAACATAGCACAAGATCGTATAGTTCGTTTGCTAGAGTTTTCCAATGCCAAGTATCTTTTCCTTAGACCATGAGATCGTGTAACTCCCGGATACCGTAGGAGTGCTTTGGGTATGCCAAACGTCACAACGTAACTGGGTGACTATAAAGGTAGACTACGGGTATCTCCGAAAGTGTCTGTTGGGTGACATGGATCAAGACTGGGATTTGTCACTCCGTATGACGGAGAGGTATCACTGGGCCCACTCGGTAATGCATCATCATAATGAGCTCAGAGTGACCAAGTTTCTGGTCACGGGATCATGCATTACAGTACGAGTAAAGTGACTTGCCGGTAACGAGATTGAACGAGGTATTGGGATACCGACGATCGAATCTCGGGCAAGTAACATATCGATAGACAAAGGGAATAGCGTACGGGATCGATTAAATCCTCGACATCGTGGTTCATCCGATGAGATCATCATGGAGCATGTGGGAGCCAACATGGGTATCCAGATCCCGCTGTTGGTTATTGACCGGAGAGTCGTCTCGGTCATGTCTGCTTGTCTCCCGAACCCGTAGGGTCTACACACTTAAGGTTCGGTGACGCTAGGGTTATGAAGATATGTATATGCAGAAACCTGAATGTTGTTCGGAGTCCCGGATGAGATCCCGGACGTCACGAGGAGTTCCGGAATGGTCCAGAGGTAAAGAATTATATATAGGAAGTGCTATTTCGGGCTTCGGGACAAGTTTCGGGGTTATCGGTATTGTACCGGGACCACCGGAAGGGTCCCGGGGGTCCACCGGGTGGGGCCACCTGTCCCGGGGGGCCACATGGGCTGTAGGGGGTGCGCCTTGGCCTAGATGGGCCAAGGGCACCAGCCCCTATAGGCCCATGCGCCTAGGGTTTCCCCCTAGGAGGAGTCCAAGTGGTGGAAGGCACCCCGAGGTGCCTTGGGGGGGAGGGAAACCTCCCCTTGGCCGCCGGCCCTAGGAGATTGGATCTCCTAGGCTGCGCACCACCCCCCCTTGGCACCCCTATATATAGTGGGGGAGAGGAGGCACCTAATACACCAGCCCCTGGCGCCTCCACCTCCCCCCGTTACGTCTCTCCCTCGTAGTCTCGGCGAAGCCCTGCTGCTGTGACGCCCTGCATCCACCACCACGCCGTCGTGCTGCTGGATCTTCATCAACCTCTCCTTCCCCCTTGCTGGATCAAGAAGGAGGAGACGTCTCCCGTCCCGTACGTGTGTTGAACGCGGAGGTGCCGTCCGTTCGGCGCTGGTCATCGGTGATTTGGATCACGTCGAGTACGACTACATCATCACCGTTCTTTTGAACGCTTCCGCTCGCGATCTACAAAGGTATGTAGATGCATCTAATCACTCGTTGCTAGATGAACTCCTAGATGATCTTGGTGAAACGAGTAGGAAAATTTTTGTTTTCTGCAACGTTCCCCAACAGTGGCATCATGAGCTAGGTCTATGCGTAGTTCTTCTTGCGCGTGTAGAACACAATTTGTTGTGGGCGTAGATTTGTCAACTTTCTTGCCGTTACTAGTCCTTTCTTGCTTCAGCGGTATTGTGGGATGAAGCGGCCCGGACCAACCTTACACGTACGCTTACGTGAGACCGGTTCCACCGACTAACATGCACTAGTTGCATAAGGTGGCTGGCGGGTGTCTGTCTCTCCTACTTTAGTTGGAGCGGAATCGATGAACAGGGTCCTTATGAAGGGTAAATAGAAGTTGACAAATCACGTTGTGGCTTTAACGTAGGTAAGAAAACGTTCTTGCTAGAACCCTAATTCAGCCACGTAAAACTTGCAACAACAATTAGAGGACGTCTAACTTGTTTTTGCAGCAAGTGGTTTGTGATATGATATGGCCAAAGTTGTGATGAATGATGAATGATCTATATGTGATGTATGAGATGTTCATGCTATTGTAATAGGATTCACGACTTGCATGTCGATGAGTATGACAACCGGCAGGAGCCATAGGAGTTGTCTTTATTCTTTTATATGACCTGCGTGTCATCAAGAAACGCCATGTAAATTACTTTACTTTATTTCTAAACGCGTTAGCCATAGTAGTAGAAGTAATAGTTGGCGAGCAACTTCATGGAGACACGATGATGGAGATCATGATGATGGAGATCATGGTGTCAAGCCGGTGACAAGATGATCATGGAGCCCCAAGATGGAGATCAAAGGAGCTATGTGATATTGGCCATATCATGTCACGTTTATTATTTGATTGCATGTGATGTTTATCATGTTTTGCATCTTGTTTACTTAGAACGACGGTAGTAAATAAGATGATCCCTCACAATAAATTCAAGAAGTGTTTCCCCTGACTGTGCACCGTTGCGACAGTTCGCTGTTTCAAAACACCACGTGATGATCGGGTGTTTTATTCAGACGTTCACATACAACGGGTGTAAGACAGATTTACACAAGCAAACACTTAGGTTGACTTGACGAGCCTAGCATGTACAGACATGGCCTCGGAACACAGAAGACCGAAAGGTCGAGCATGAGTCGTATAGAAGATACGATCAACATGAAGATGTTCACCGATGTTGACTAGTCCGTCTCACGTGATGATCGGACACGGTCTAGTTTAACTCGGATCATGTAATACTTAGATGACTAGAGGGATGTCTAATCTAAGTGGGAGTTCACTAATAATTTGATTAGTTGAACTTAATTATCATGAACTTAGTCTAAAATCTTTGCAATATGTCTTGTAGATCAAATGGCCAACGTAGTCCTCAACTTCAACGCGTTCCTAGAGAAAACTAAGCTGAAAGACGATGGCAGCAACTATACGGACTGGGTCTGGAACCTGAGGATCATCCTCATAGCTGCCAAGAAAGATTATGTCCTACAAGCACCGCTTGGTGACGCACCCGTTCTCCCTGCAGAACAAGATGTTATGAACGCTTGGCAGGCACGTTTCGATGACTACTCCCTCGTTCAGTGCGGCATGCTTTACAGCCTAGAGCCGGGGCTCCAAAAGCGTTTTGAGAGACATGGAGCATATGAGATGTTCGAAGAGCTGAAAATGGTTTTCCAAGCTCATGCCCGGGTCGAGAGATATGAAGTCTCCGACAAATTCTTCAGCTGTAAGATGGAGGAAAACAGTTCTGTCAGTGAGCACATACTCACTATGTCTGGGTTGCATAACCGCTTGACTCAGTTGGGAGTTAATCTCCCGGATGATGCGGTCATTGACAGAATCCTCCAGTCGCTTCCACCAAGCTACAAGAGCTTTGTGATAAACTTCAATATACAGGGGATGGAAAAGACCATTCCTGAAGTATTTGCTATGCTGAAATCAGCGGAGGTAGAAGTCAGGAAGGAACATCAAGTGTTGATGGTCAATAAAACCACTAAGTTCAAGAAAGGCAAGGGTAAAAAGAACTTCAAGAAGGACGGCAAGGAGGTTGCCGCGCCCGGCAAGCAAGCTGCCGGGAAGAAGCCAAAGAATGGACCCAAGCCCGAGACTGAGTGCTTTTATTGCAAGGGAAGCGGTCACTGGAAGCGGAACTGCCCTAAGTACTTAGCGGATAAGAAGGCCGGCAAAACCAAAGGTATATGTGATATACATGTAATTGATGTGTACCTTACTAGTGCCCGTAGTGGCTCCTGGGTATTTGATACCGGTGCAGTTGCTCACATTTGTAACTCAAAGCAGGGGCTGCGGAATAAGCGGAAACTGGCAAAGGATGAGGTGACGATGCGTGTCGGGAATGGTTCCAAGGTCAATGTGATCGCCGTCGGCACGCTGCCTCTGCATCTCCCTTCGGGATTAGTTTTAAACCTTAATAATTGTTATTTAGTGCCATCTTTGAGCATGAACATTGTATCGGGATCTCGTTTAATTCGAGATGGCTACTCTTTTAAATCTGAGAATAATGGTTGTTCCATTTTTATGAGAGATATGTTTTATGGTCATGCTCCTATGGTGAATGGTTTATTCTTTATGAATCTCGAACGTGATGCTACACATGTTCATAATGTGAGTACCAAAAGAAGTAAGGTTGATAATGATAGTCCCACATACTTGTGGCACTGCCGCCTTGGTCACATAGGTGTCAAACGCATGAAGAAGCTCCATGCTGATGGACTTTTAGAGTCTCTTGATTATGAATCATTTGACACGTGCGAACCATGCCTTATGGGTAAAATGACCAAGACTCCGTTCTCAGGAACAATGGAGCGAGTAACCGACTTATTGGAAATCATACATACTGATGTGTGCGGTCCGATGAGTGTTGAGGCTCGCGGTGGCTATCGTTATGTTCTCACCCTCACTGATGATTTAAGTAGGTATGGGTATATCTACTTAATGAAACACAAGTCTGAAACCTTTGAAAAGTTCAAGGAATTTCAGAGTGAGGTTGAAAATCAACGTGATAGGAAAATCAAGTTTCTACGATCAGATCGTGGAGGAGAATACTTGAGTCACGAGTTTGGGGCACACTTAAGAAAATGTGGAATAGTTTCACAACTCACGCCGCCTGGAACACCTCAGCGTAATGGTGTGTCCGAACGTCGTAATCGCACTCTGTTAGATATGGTGCGATCTATGATGTCTCTTACCGATTTACCGCTTTCTTTTTGGGGCTATGCTTTAGAGACTGCCGCATTCACTTTAAATAGGGCTCCATCGAAATCCGTTGAGACGACACCGTATGAATTGTGGTTTGGGAAGAAACCTAAGCTGTCGTTTCTAAAAGTTTGGGGATGCGATGCTTATGTCAAGAAACTTCAACCTGAAAAGCTCGAACCCAAGTCGGAAAAATGCGTCTTCATAGGATACCCAAAAGAAACTATTGGGTACACCTTCTACCTCAGATCCGAAGGCAAGATCTTTGTTGCCAAGAATGGGTCCTTTCTGGAGAAAGAGTTTCTCTCGAAAGAAGTAAGTGGGAGGAAAGTAGAGCTTGATGAAGTATTACCTCTTGAACCGGAAAATGGCGCAACTCAAGAAAATGTTCCTGAGGTGCCAGCACCGACTAGAGAGGGAGTTAATGATAATGATCAAGATACTTCTGATCAAGCCCCTACTGAAATTCGAAGGTCCACAAGGACACGTTCCGCACCAGAGTGGTACGGCAATCCTGTCTTGGAAATCATGCTGTTAGACAATGGTGAACCTTCGAACTATGAAGAAGCGATGGCGGGCCCGGATTCCGACAAGTGGCTGGAAGCCATGAAATCCGAGATAGGATCCATGTATGAAAACAAAGTATGGACTTTGACTGACTTGCCCGTTGAGCGGCGAGCCATAGAAAATAAATGGATCTTTAAGAGGAAGACAGACGCGGATGGTAATGTGACCATCTATAAAGCTCGGCTTGTCGCTAAGGGTTATCGACAAGTTCAAGGGGTTGACTACGATGAGACTTTCTCACCGGTAGCGAAGCTGAAGTCCGTCCGAATCATGTTAGCAATTGCCGCATTCTATGATTACGAAATATGGCAAATGGACGTCAAAACGGCATTCCTTAATGGTTTCCTTAAGGAAGAATTGTATATGATGCAGCCGGAAGGTTTTGTCGATCCTAAGAATGCTGACAAAGTGTGCAAGCTCCAACGCTCGATTTATGGGCTGGTGCAAGCATCTCGGAGTTGGAACATTCGCTTTGATGAGATGATCAAAGCGTTTGGGTTTACACAGACTTATGGAGAAGCTTGCGTTTACAAGAAAGTGAGTGGGAGCTCTGTAGCATTTCTCATATTATATGTAGATGACATACTGTTGATGGGAAATGATACAGAACTCTTGGACAGCATCAAGGCCTACTTGAATAAAAGTTTTTCAATGAAGGACCTTGGAGAAGCTGCTTATATATTAGGCATCAAAATCTATAGAGATAGATCGAGACGCCTCATAGGTCTTTCACAAAGCACATACCTTGATAAGATATTGAAGAAGTTCAATATGGATCAATCCAAGAAGGGGTTCTTGCCTGTGTTACAAGGTATGAAATTGAGCTCAGCTCAATGTCCGACCACGGCAGAAGATATAGAAGAGATGAGCGTCATCCCCTATGCCTCAGCCATAGGTTCTATTATGTATGCCATGCTGTGTACCAGACCTGATGTTAACCTTGCCGTCAGTTTGGTAGGAAGGTACCAAAGTAATCCCGGCAAGGAACACTGGATAGCGGTCAAGAATATCCTGAAGTACCTGAAAAGGACTAAGGAAATGTTTCTCGTTTATGGAGGTGACGAAGACCTCGTCGTAAAGGGTTACGTCGACGCTAGCTTCGACACAGATCTGGATGACTCTAAGTCACAAACCGGATACGTGTATATTTTAAATGGTGGGGCAGTAAGCTGGTGCAGTTGCAAGCAAAGCGTCGTGGCGGGATCTACATGTGAAGCGGAGTACATGGCAGCCTCGGAGGCAGCACATGAAGCAATATGGGTGAAGGAGTTCATCACCGACCTAGGAGTCATACCCAATGCGTCGGGGCCGATCAAGCTCTTCTGTGACAACACTGGAGCTATTGCACTTGCCAAGGAGCCCAGGTTTCACAAGAAGACAAGGCACATCAAGCGTCGCTTCAACTCCATTCGTGAAAATGTTCAAGATGGAGACATAGAGATTTGTAAAGTACATACGGACCTGAATATAGCAGATCCGTTGACTAAACCTCTCCCTAGAGCAAAACATGATCAACACCAGAATTCCATGGGTGTTCGATTCATCACAATGTAACTAGATTATTGACTCTAGTGCAAGTGGGAGACTGTTGGAAATATGCCCTAGAGGCAATAATAAAAGCATTATTATTATATTTCCTTGTTCATGATAATTGTCTTTATTCATGCTATAATTGTGTTATCCGGAAACCGTAATACATGTGTGAATAACAGACACCAACATGTCCCTAGTGAGCCTCTAGTTGACTAGCTCGTTGATCAACAGATAGTCATGGTTTCCTGACTATGGACACTGGATGTCATTGATAACGAGATCACATCATTGGGAGAATGATGTGATGGACAAGACCCAATCCTAAACATAGCACAAGATCGTATAGTTTGTTTGCTAGAGTTTTCCAATGTCAAGTATCTTTTCCTTAGACCATGAGATCGTGTAACTCCCGGATACCGTAGGAGTGCTTTGGGTATGCCAAACGTCACAACGTAACTGGGTGACTATAAAGGTAGACTACGGGTATCTCCGAAAGTGTCTGTTGGGTGACATGGATCAAGACTGGCATTTGTCACTCCGTATGACGGAGAGGTATCACTGGGCCCACTCGGTAATGCATCATCATAATGAGCTCAGAGTGACCAAGTGTCTGGTCACGGGATCATGCATTACGGTACGAGTAAAGTGACTTGCCGGTAACGAGATTGAACGAGGTATTGGGATACCGACGATCGAATCTCGGGCAAGTAACATATCGATAGACAAAGGGAATAGCGTACGGGATTGATTAAATCCTCGACATCGTGGTTCATCCGATGAGATCATCGTGGAGCATGTGGGAGCCAACATGGGTATCCAGATCCCGCTGTTGGTTATTGACCGGAGAGTCGTCTTGGTCATGTCTGCTTGTCTCCCGAACCCGTAGGGTCTACACACTTAAGGTTCGGTGACGCTAGGGTTATGAAGATATGTATATGCAGAAACCCGAATGTTGTTCGGAGTCCCGGATGAGATCCCGGACGTCACGAGGAGTTCCGGAATGGTCCGGGGGTAAAGAATTATATATAGGAAGTGCTATTTCGGGCTTCGGGACAAGTTTCGGGGTTATCAGTATTGTACCGGGACCACCGGAAGGGTCCCGGGGGTCCACCGGGTGGGGCCACCTGTCCCGGGGGGCCACATGGGCTGTAGGGGGTGCGCCTTGGCCTAGATGGGCCAAGGGCACCAGCCCCTATAGGCCCATGTGCCTAGGGTTTCCCCCTAGGAGGAGTCCAAGTGGTGGAAGGCACCCCGAGGTGCCTTGGGGGGGAGGGAAACCTCCCCTTGGCCGCCGGCCCTAGGAGATTGGATCTCCTAGGCTGCGCACCACCCCCCCTTGGCACCCCTATATATAGTGGGGGAGAGGAGGCACCTAATACACCAGCCCCTGGCGCCTCCACCTCCCCCCGTTATGTCTCTCCCTCGTAGTCTCGGCGAAGCCCTGCTGCTGTGACGCCCTGCATCCACCACCACGCCGTCGTGCTGCTGGATCTTAATCAACCTCTCCTTCCCCCTTGCTGGATCAAGAAGGAGGAGACGTCTCCCGTCCCATACGTGTGTTGAACGCGGAGGTGCCGTCCGTTCGGCGCTGGTCATCGGTGATTTGGATCACGTCGAGTACGACTACATCATCACCGTTCTTTTGAACGCTTCCGCTCGCGATCTACAAAGGTATGTAGATGCATCTAATCACTTGTTGCTAGATGAACTCCTAGATGATCTTGGTGAAACGAGTAGGAAAATTTTTGTTTTCTGCAACGTTCCCCAACAGTGGCATCATGAGCTAGGTCTATGCGTAGTTCTTCTTGCGCGAGTAGAACACAATTTGTTGTGGGCGTAGATTTGTCAACTTTCTTGCCGTTACTAGTCCTTTCTTGCTTCAGCGGTATTGTGGGATGAAGCGGCCCGGACCAACCTTACACGTATGCTTACGTGAGACCGGTTCCACCGACTAACATGCACTAGTTGCATAAGGTGGCTGGCGGGTGTCTGTCTCTCCTACTTTAGTTGGAGCGGAATCGATGAACAGGGTCCTTATGAAGGGTAAATAGAAGTTGACAAATCACGTTGTGGCTTTAACGTAGGTAAGAAAACGTTCTTGCTAGAACCCTAATTCAGCCACGTAAAACTTGCAACAACAATTAGAGGACGTCTAACTTGTTTTTGCAGCAAGTGGTTTGTGATATGATATGGCCAAAGTTGTGATGAATGATGAATGATCTATATGTGATGTATGAGATGTTCATGCTATTGTAATAGGATTCACGACTTGCATGTCGATGAGTATGACAACCGGCAGGAGCCATAGGAGTTGTCTTTATTCTTTTATATGACCTGCGTGTCATCAAGAAACGCCATGTAAATTACTTTACTTTATTTCTAAACGCGTTAGCCATAGTAGTAGAAGTAATAGTTGGCGAGCAACTTCATGGAGACACGATGATGGAGATCATGATGATGGAGATCATGGTGTCAAGCCGGTGACAAGATGATCATGGAGCCCCAAGATGGAGATCAAAGGAGCTATGTGATATTGGCCATATCATGTCACGTTTATTATTTGATTGCATGTGATGTTTATCATGTTTTGCATCTTGTTTACTTAGAACGACGGTAGTAAATAAGATGATCCCTCACAATAAATTCAAGAAGTGTTTCCCCTAACTGTGCACCGTTGCGACAGTTCGCTGTTTCAAAACACCACGTGATGATCGGGTGTTTTATTCAGACGTTCACATACAACGGGTGTAAGACAGATTTACACAAGCAAACACTTAGGTTGACTTGATGAGCCTAGCATGTACAGACATGGCCTCGGAACACAGAAGACCGAAAGGTCGAGCATGAGTCGTATAGAAGATGCGATCAACATGAAGATGTTCACCGATGTTGACTAGTCCGTCTCACGTGATGATCGGACACGGTCTAGTTTAACTCGGATCATGTAATACTTAGATGACTAGAGGGATGTCTAATCTAAGTGGGAGTTCACTAATAATTTGATTAGTTGAACTTAATTATCATGAACTTAGTCTAAAATCTTTGCAATATGTCTTGTAGATCAAATGGCCAACGTAGTCCTCAACTTCAACGCGTTCCTAGAGAAAACTAAGCTGAAAGACGATGGCAGCAACTATACGGACTGGGTCCGGAACCTGAGGATCATCCTCATAGCTGCCAAGAAAGATTATGTCCTACAAGCACCGCTTGGTGACGCACCCGTTCTCCCTGCAGAACAAGATGTTATGAACGCTTGGCAGGCACGTTTCGATGACTACTCCCTCGTTCAGTGCGGCATGCTTTACAGCCTAGAGCCGGGGCTCCAAAAGCGTTTTGAGAGACATGGAGCATATGAGATGTTCGAAGAGCTGAAAATGGTTTTTCCAAGCTCATGCCCGGGTCGAGAGATATGAAGTCTCCGACAAATTCTTCAGCTGTAAGATGGAGGAAAACAGTTCTGTCAGTGAGCACATACTCACTATGTCTGGGTTGCATAACCGCTTGACTCAGCTGGGAGTTAATCTCCCGGATGATGCGGTCATTGACAGAATCCTCCAGTCGCTTCCACCAAGCTACAAGAGCTTTGTGATGAACTTCAATATGCAGGGGATGGAAAAGACCATTCCTGAAGTATTTGCTATGCTGAAATCAGCAGAGGTAGAAGTCAGGAAGGAACATCAAGTGTTGATGGTCAATAAAACCACTAAGTTCAAGAAAGGCAAGGGTAAAAAGAACTTCAAGAAGGACGGCAAGGAGGTTGCCGCGCCCGGCAAGCAAGCTGCCGGGAAGAAGCCAAAGAATGGACCCAAGCCCGAGACTGAGTGCTTTTATTGCAAGGGAAGCGGTCACTAGAAGCGGAACTGCCCTAAGTACTTAGCGGATAAGAAGGCCGGCAAAACCAAAGGTATATGTGATATACATGTAATTGATGTGTACCTTACTAGTGCCCGTAGTGGCTCCTGGGTATTTGATACCGGTGCAGTTGCTCACATTTGTAACTCAAAGCAGGGGCTGCGGAATAAGCGGAAACTGGCAAAGGATGAGGTGACGATGCGCGTCGGGAATGGTTCCAAGGTCAATGTGATCGCCGTCGGCACGCTGCCTCTGCATCTCCCTTCGGGATTAGTTTTAAACCTTAATAATTGTTATTTAGTGCCAGCTTTGAGCATGAACATTGTATCGGGATCTCGTTTAATTCGAGATGGCTACTCTTTTAAATCTGAGAATAATGGTTGTTCCATTTTTATGAGAGATATGTTTTATGGTCATGCTCCTATGGTGAATGGTTTATTCTTTATGAATCTCGAACGTGATGCTACACATGTTCATAATGTGAGTACCAAAAGAAGTAAGGTTGCAATGCCCGACGGACACACACACACAGTTTCATCTCATATGCGTGTGTGATTCATGGTAATACGGCAAACGTTTCAAACCAGTGTGCATATGTGATAGGAATACCAATCACACACAGTTATGAAGATGGACACATTGGTGTTAGTAGAGGCACCGCACACATTTTATATTCTTGAGCCGTGTGCGATAACGTAACTATCACAAACATATCGGCAGATTAATGTTGATGTCCACCTTTTTCACACGACTATAGCGGCGTAATCGTTTGTGATGTCTCTCTGATCAGAAACGTAATGTCGAGATGTAACGTGTGGGACCGGGGCGGCTTCTCATACGTTTATTCTGTGGCGATCGCCAGTAGTCGCCCACCCATCCCCGACGGTTTTTGGGTCATGTGGGAAGGACCCCCTGTCACCCACACTCACTTGGCGACGGTTCCAAATATCATCGCGGAAAGGGGTTAAAAACCATTTGTATAGCACCTTACAGTACCAGTGACGACGATCGGGCAGCCGACCCAAAAAGACAAAAAGCGGACAAAGCACACATTCGTTTGGGTCGGCGCATTAGAGTTGCTCTTACTTCCTCGTAAATATATGATGTTTTGACTTTTTTTTCTAAATCAAATGTATATATTCATGCTCATTTCATTTCAGTCCCTATATAGTTCATATTCAAATATCCAAAAATATTATACTCATATCTGTGAACGGAGGGAGCACTTGTCATGTCGATGATTCCCTTAAAAAACGTGTTATGCCAATGAGGTATTGAGGTATATAGCAAAGTGAAAGAACATGATCCATAAAAGACACAAATGCTCTTGTAACCATATAGAGGATAATTTTATCAATGTCTCGTCATTGTGTAATAAATGTGTCGGTGTTCTGGATATGTGGGTATCCAGACTCGCCTGCCTGCGGCCCACCACGTGGCTCCATCGACGGCCTGGTATGGCATAACTTCTGCATCAACAGCTCAAGACCTTCGCGAGGGGCCAAGCCTCGCGAGGCGGACAACGCCAAGACCCCCGAGGGGATCGGCCTCTTCAGGCTAGCTCCCGAGGGGCGGGGAGTTCTATGCAAGGTGTACCTCACGAGGCTCAGCTGACATGAGCCGTGACGACCAAGGCCAGGCGAGCGCCAGGCAGGCGCCAGTGGGCGTAGAGCGCCAGTTTCCTCTTTGGTGCAAGGGAGGCAAGCCGCAGGCGCGGAGCCCCAAGGAATCAGCCAAAAGTTTCCATTCTGGTGCAACAAGACCAAGACCGCCAGGACGGCAGGACGGAGGTCATCACCGAGCCCACCGCAGCGTCACGACCAGGGGCTTTTCACAGGCGAAGACTACTTTTGTCAGGATAGGCTGTACTACTTGTCCCCTTTCAAATCTGTCTGTTGCAGGACCCCTTCCCGCCAACATTTGGGAAGAGGACCAAGGCCACTATAAATAGGACTTAGCCACCACCATAGAGGGGGATCAGATCCATTCTCATCGGAACCATTCTCATCGGATCCATTCTCACTGGACCACCTCACCAGCTCTCTTGAGCTCAAGAACACCTCACCTCCCGAGGCCAGTTCATCCACTGTACTAGTTCGTCCTCAGCCCTTCAAGGCAATCCACCAAAATGCTGGAGTAGGGTATTACACCGCAAGGTGGCCCGAACCAGGATAAACTGTTGTGTCTCTTTGTCTATTCAAGCCTCGTCAAGCTAGGCTTGGGAGAATCGCGAGTAGGCAGGCTGGATAGGTTGAGATCTCCGCACGCACCCCAGAGTTTGAACCTTTCAAGGGTTTGCGGATCCCGTAATCCGACATTTGGCGTGCCAGGTAGGAGTGCGTCGGATCTTCTCTTCCGTCGATCGATCCACCGTCACTCCGACAACTCCATGGCCGCCGCACGCCGAGCACGCACCGAGCGCCGGGCCGCAGTCGCCGCTCGCGTTGCTCAGACGGCTCTGGCGGGCGATGGTTGTGCTCGTCGTGCTCCGTCTCTGGTGGCCAACACCGCCACGGGCCCTGCCGGCCACGAGCAGCAAGCTTCTTCGCTGCACCCTTCGGTGCGCCGCGACGGGCGCACCGCCACTCCGTCACTGACTCCAGCAACTTCGTCCTCCCACGCACGTCATGGCCCGGCAAACGCGCAGGCCATTCTGCTCATGGCGCGGGATCTCCTTCGCTACCGCCCGGTCGACGACTTCTATGAGGAGTGGCTCGAGTGGATCGCTAAGCTCATCAGCGCGGCCGGGGGCTCCGTCGCGCCAGCCCGCTCACTGCCTCAGCAGCCGCCTGCCGCGGTCGACGTGGCTCACGGGGCTCCTCCACCACCTCCGGCCCAGGGCGTCATCATCGAGCCAAGGCGTGTGGCGCAGCGGCGTGACCCACCACGCCAGGCGCCTGCGCGGGAAGAAGTGAGCTGCCAGGTGGTGCAGCGACCTCAAGGAGAAGCGCGCGTACTTCCTGCACCCCCGCGTCAGGCCCGCGTGCCGCCACGGGAGGTGGCGATGCGCGTGCAACAGGACCAAGTCCTACCTCCTCGGAGGGCCCCAGTGGCCATAGCAGGATGCCACGCGTTCACCCCGGAGCTCCGCAACATCGTCTGGCCAAGCAATTTCAAGCCTGACCTGCCCCTGCGCTATGACGGCACCGCCGACCCCGCCGAGTTCCTACAGCTCTACGAGCTGAGCATCGAGGTGGCCAGCGGCAACGAGAAGATCATGGCAAACTAGTTCCCGATGGCCCTCAAGGATGGCATGCGTTCTTGGCTCCTGAACCTTCCCGAGGGATCGGTCTCTTCCTGGGAGGAGATGCGCGGCCGCTTCATCGCCAACTTCCAGGGCACTCGCGACCGTCCGCCGGCCGCGGGCGACCTGCGTCATATCAAGCAACAACCATGAGAGACCCTGCAGAAGTATATCCAGCACTTCAACAACGTTCGCCTCAAGATCCCCAAGGTGTCGGACGAGGCCATCATCTCAGTGTTCATTGATGGTGTCCGCGATGTCAAGATGGAGGAGGAGCTCGCCATCCATGAGGACCTCTGCACAGCCCTGGAGATGTTCAACATGGCGAACAAGTGCGCAAGGGCTGAGGAGGGGCGCCTCTCCCTCCTCGAGCTCCCCGATGCTGACCCAGAAGACAAGAATGCCAAGGCCAAGGACGTGAAGCGCAAGGGGCCGGCCGTGCTCGTGGCTGAGCTAGAGATGAAGCACGGCTGCGACCACCCTGAGTCGTCCAAGAGCAACCGACCGTTCAGTGTCTTCCACAATGTCCACAGCCACAACACCAACGACTTCCAGGAGCTCAGGGCTCTCCGCGACGGGCGCCTCGGTCGGTGCCCCGAGTGCAACGATCGAGGCTACGTCCGTGGAGGCGGCCGAGGTGGAGGATGCTAGGACGGGCGCGACCATCGCCAGGAGTGGTGCGACCATCCTCGGGAGGACCGTTGGCAGGGCCAACCTCGCGAGGGCTCCTGGAAGGAGCACCCTTGTGAGGAGTGCCCTTAGGGCAATGCCGGTCTGCCTCCAGTGCCTCCACCGCCAAGAAGGAACAAAGAGCATCACTAGGACGAGGGGCTGGGGGCTTCCAGGAGCCTCGAGCAATCTCCTGCATCCTGGGAGGCTCACAGGCCCCAGCTTCTCACCGCATCTTCAAGCAGTTCGTGTGCGAGGTGAACGCAGCGCTCCCCAAGCCCGAAGCAACTCGCCCTCTCAGGTGGTCCAAGTGCGCCATCACCTTCAGCTCCTCAGACCAACTCAAGTGCGCGGCCACTGCCGGTGCACTCCCCATGCTCTGCTCTCCCGTCATCAGCAACGTGGTTGTCACCAAGACTCTCATCAACGGTGGAGCGGGGCTCAATGTCCTATCTGTTCAAACGTTCGACAGACTCCAAATGCCGTACTACCAGCTTCAGCCAACCAAGCCATTTTCAGGAGTGACCGGCGGTTCCACACACTTGATAGGGTAGGTCCGCCTCCCTGTCACCTTCGGCGAGCGCAACAACTACCACATGGAGCTCATCGACTTCGATGTCGCCGACATTCGCCTGTCCTACAACGCCATCCTAGGGTATCCAGCACTAGCCAAGTTCATGGCAGCAACACACCACAGCTACAACGTCCTCAAGATGCCAGGAAGCGGCGACGTCATCACGGTCGCATGCCAGGAAAAGGAAGCGATGTGCTCCCTCAAGCGCGCTTTCCAGGCTGCAGCAGTCGAGGACCCTGAAGATGAGAGCGGTGCCATCCCTCCTGAGGTCGCCCACAAGACGAAGAGGCTGCAGCTGGGTCAGGGATCTCGTGAGGATGCATCGCCCAAGGACGCCGCACTAAGCCTCGCGTCCCCGGGCGGGGCGCCTTCACCCATCACATAGGGAGGCGCGCCCAGCGCCCCTCTCAGGCTGGGCTCGGGGGCTCTCCTTGGGAGGGCCTCAGACCTAGCCAGGGTCACAAGGGAGGCGCTCGGGCACCATGTCGAGGCTCTCTTCAGAGCACGCTTCCCAGGAGAAGGCATCAGGCGGGAGGCGCCAGGCGTTCAGGAGTTCATCAGCAAGGCAATCAAGGAGATTCAAGAGGCAAGGGTTCTGCAAGGCGATCGCCGCCTACCGCGAGGTGCGACTCACTGCCTTGGCGAGGATAAGGAGTTCCGCGTCTGCATCGACATCCCAGGGCTCAGCAGGGCTGCATCTCTGTAGCTCTTCTGGCCGTCTCGTGTCGGTCGATGTGAGGGTCCACCCCACAGCTACGTCCGCATGCCCTTCGGCCTGCCGGGCGCAACCGTGGTGTTCCAGCGCTGCACGAGGGATGCCCTGGCGGCTCATGAGGCCAGGCTCCAGGCGATCCTGGTGGAGATGGAGGAGCACCCCCAGGAGCCTCCCGGGCCCTTTAGGCCTCCCGAGGCTCGGGGCCGAGGCGGCTCATGAGGAAAGACTCCAGCAGTGTGCATCTTTGGCTACCCCAACACCTCTTCAGCAACGGTACCAGGTGACATCTCTCTAGTTCGTTCAGTTTGGGGGTGCCCCTCGCGTTGCATCATCCCCAAGCCGTATGGGTTTGCCCCTGCGGTGTGTATCATTTTGCATTCACCAGGATTGTTTAACCATCTTCTGCGAGTTTACCTATGATCGTCACTCTGCGGCCTCGAGTCTTAACCGCCTCGCGGCCTCCCTGTATTTGCTGGCTTGTCCCTCGCTCGCCTTGATGCATGGAAACCCACGTCGACACGACGGTTGTGCTCAGGTCCGTCTTGGCAACACTGACAAACCCGAAGATCGAGCTCTGGCTCACGACCCGCTTCTCGCCCGCCACCTCACTAGGTCCTCGGTGCCTTCACCTGGTGCCCAGGGCCCTGGGCTGGTAGCCCGCTCTGCAGGGATTCTCGGCCTCTCCTGTCATCTAACCTACAGGTTCACCTGACGGTGATTCACGGGCCAGTTTGGGCGACTGCCATCTTGTCTCGCGAGTCGCTTGCACGTTAAAGGGGGAGGTCCCGAGCATCGCGTCTCGAGAGCTCCTACTAGCTCTCCAGCTCTCACCCTTGGCCTTGACCATGGCACCGCGACCTGGCATACCAGCGGTGGCTGAGCTCGCTCGAGGGCCGGGACCTGAGGACGTAGAGCACCTGGGCAAGCGAGGCAAGAGGGTCATCGTTACGGCCGCGCCCCAATGATACCACCACAGACGCAAGAGCAGGCACCCTCCTCCTGACGGACCAGGAACACCAAAAGATAAGTCATGATTCACTGCAGCACCGGCCTCGCTCCCTGCACGCCCCAGCCTCACAGTCCCACTCCGGTGGTTTGGCTCCCCTTTTCAATTCTCTGGGTGGCTGCTTGTACGCCAAGGGGGACCTCGTGAGTATCGCGTCTCATGAGCTCTCACCGGACCTCGGGCCACTCACCTCCTAGCCTTGACCACGACATCGCGACCTGGCATACTAGCAACGGCTGAAGCCTGCCTGGGGACTGGGTCCCGTTGGTGTAGAGCGTGGCGCCGTCTAGGGAAAAGAAAAGGGAGGAATCGTGCCGAACTGGGATACACGAATTCATCACAGAAACAAAGAAAGCAATGCTGGTATTAAATACATTCTGATCCTTACAAACCCCACGGGGGCTGATTTTCATTCCACGTAGGGAAAACAAAAGAAGGAAGGAAGCTACTAAGCCATTGGGCGTCACCGGCGATGCTGGGTGGCAGCCGCTGCTGCGCTCCGACCACGGCGGGAGCTTGGCGGCACGTAGCTATCATCGCTTGACTCCGGAGACTCACTAGGCTCAGGAGAGTCACTGGATTCCCAGGAGTCACTGCTGCTGCTGGAAGAGGCGCCAAAGGGGAGAGAAGCAGGCCCAGCACCCACTGCTGCACTCCGCGGGCTGCTTCCTCTGGGGCAGCACTCCAGCCGTTCGCCCTCCACGTTGAAGACCTTGAAGAACAAGGTGGCTGCGCCATCATACTTGAAGTGAATCGCTAGGGCTCTCTCTGCACGGCAAGCCCGGGCGACCTCACCCCATCCGCACGTCATGAAGACATCTCTGGGGGGCACCACCTCGACCTCAGCCCCGGTGGCCAGGCTGCAGCATCCAACGTGTTGCAGCCACAACTCAAGCGGCCCCCTCAAAGGCAGCTCACTGGCGAAGAGCCTCGGGATCCGGATCCAGGAGTCGGGAGGCATCGCCGCTCACACCACAAACTCGCGCGAGCTTCCCTCGGCGTGAGTCCGTTGCGCGGTCGGTAAGGCAATGGCGGCCCAACCACAATTGTTGGGGACTGCTCAACGGCGCACATCTTCATCCTGAGCGTGGGCGTACATGGGGAGGGGGAAGCCAGGAGGAGGCCTCGATTGCCAAGGCCTGGCCACCTCTCACCCCACGCCGACGTCATGAGGGAGGCGGAGTCGCTTCTTCAACTGGAGAGGATCAGGCCCCTCCCTGGGGGCCTTCCCCTTTTCGGCCGCCGAGAACCTCCTGATCGGCGCCATGGACGCAAGGTGAAGAAGGAGAAGAAGCGGGCAGCATCAAGACGAAGGAAAGATGAGCGGGGGCCTCTGCACCCCCCTCATTTATAGCCAAGGAAGGCCAACCGCCAGCCTCCACGACCTAGCGCCATGATGATCTTCTGCATGTCGCACCGTTCAATCAAGTCGAACAGTTGCCGAGGCGGCACGGGGAAGTGGAGATGCCCACGTCCCATCAATCGCCACGCGTCATCAAGGCCGTAGGCGGTTAGGGCCCGCGACGCTCCACACTTGCCCTTTGGCTTCGCCTAGAAGCCAAGTCCAAGCGCGCCTTGGGCCCGAGGGCTATTGTCGGTGTTCTGGATATGGAGGTATCCAGACTCACCTGCCAGCGGCCTACCACGTGGCTCCATCGACGGCCTGGTATGTGTTGGGGAATGATACATCCATTTTGCATCATGCTTTTATATCAATATTTATTGCATTATGGGCTGTTATTACACATTATGTCACAATACTTATGGCTATTCTCTCTTATTTTACAAGGTTTATCATGAAGAGGGAGAATGCCGGCAGCTGGAATTCTGGCTGGAAAAGGAGCAAATATTGGAAACCTATTCTGCATAGCTCCAAAAATCCTGAAACTCCACGGAAGTCACTTTTGGAATTAATAAGAATTATTGAGCGAAGAAAATATCAGAGGGGGCCCACACCCTGGCCAGGAGGGTGGGGGGCGCGCCCCTGTCTCCTGGGCCCCCTGGTGGCCCTCCGGTGCCCATCTTCTGCTATATGAAGGCTTTTACCCTGGAAAAAAAATCATAAGCAAGCTCACGGGACGAAACTCCGCCGCCACGAGGCGGAACCTTGGTGGAACCAATCTAGGGCTCCGGCAGAGCTGTTCTACCGGGGAAACTTCGCTTCGGGAGGGGGAAATCATCACCATCGTCATCACCAACGATCCTCTCATCGGGAGGGGGTCAATCTCCATCAACATCTTCACCAGCACCATCTCCTCTCAAAACCCTAGCTCATCTCTTGTATCCAATCTTATATCAAAACCACAAATTGGTACCTATGGGATGCTAGTAGTGTTGATTACTCCTTGTAGTTGATGCTAATTGGTTTACTTGGTGGAAGATCATATGTTCAGATCCTTAATGCATATTAATACTACTCTGATCATGAACATGAATATGCTTTGTGAGTAGTTACGTTTGTTCCAGAGGACATGGGTGAAGTCTTGCTATTAGTAGTCATGTGAATTTGGTATTCGTTCGATATTTTGATGAGATGTATGTTGTCTCTCCTCTAGTGGTGTTATGTGAACGTCGACTACATGACACTTCACCATTATTTGGGCCTAGAGGAAGGCATTGGGAAGTAATAAGTAGATGATGGGTTGCTAGAGTGACAGAAGCTTAAACTCTAGTTTATGCGTTGCTTCGTAAGGGGCTGATTTGGATCCACTAGTTTCATGCTATGGTTAGGTTTACCTTAATACTTCTTTTGTAGTTGCGGATGCTTGCAATAGGGGTTAATCATAAGTGGTATGCTTGTCCAAGAAAGGGCAGTACCCAAGCACCAGTCCACCCACATATCAAATTATCAAAGTATCGAACACGAATCATATGAGCGTGATGAAAACTAGATTGACGATAATTCCCATGTGTCCTCGGGAGCGCTTTTCTCTTTATAAATTTTTTTCTAGGCTTGTCCTTTGCTACAAAAAGGATTGGGCCATCTTGCTACACCTTGTTTACTTTCATTGCTTGTTACCCGTTACAAATTATCTTAACACAAAACTATCTGTTACCTACAATTTCAGTGCTTGCAGAGAATACCTTACTGAAAAACGCTTGTCATTTCCTTCTGCTCCTCGTTGAGTTCGACACTCTTACTTATCAAAAGGAATATGATAGAGCCCCTATACTTGTGGGTCATCAAGACTCTTTTCTGGCACCGTTGCCGGGGAGTGAAGCGTCTTTGGTGAGTGGAACTTGGTAAGGAAACAATTATATAGTGTGCTGAAATTTTCTATCACTTGTTACTATGGAAACTAATCCTTTGAGGGGCTTGTTCGGGGTATCTTCACCCCGACCAGTAGAGCAAAGAGTTGCTCCTCAACCTACTGAACCTACTGAAAATGTTTACTTTGAGATTCCTTCGGGTATGATAGAGAAACTGCTAGCTAATCCCTTTGCAGGAGATGGAACATTGCATCCCGATTTACACCTTATCTTTGTGGATGAAGTTTGTGGATTATTTAAGCTTGCAGGTATTCCCGATGATGTTGTTAAGAGAAAGATCTTCCCTTTATCTTTGAAGGGAGATGCATTGACATGGTATAGGCTATGTGATGATACGGGATCGTGGAACTATAATCGATTGAAATTGGAATTTCACCAGAAGTTCTATCCTATGCATCTTGTTCATCATGATCGTAATTACATATATAATTTCTGGCCTCGCGAAGGAGAAAACATTGCTCAAGCTTGAGGGAGGCTTAAGTCAATGTTATATTCATGCCCCAATCATGAGCTCTCAAGAGATATGATTATTCAAAAAATTTATGCTCGGCTTTCTCTCAATGATCGCACCATGCTTGATACTTCCTGTGCTGGTTCTTATATGCTGAAGACTACTGAATTCAAGTGGGATTTACTAGAAAGAATTAAACGCAACTCTGAAGATTGGGGTTCCGATGATGGTAAGGAGTCAGGTATAACACCTAAGTTTGATTGTGTTAAATCTTTTATGGATACCGATGCTTTTCGTGGATTTAGCGCTAAGTATGGACTTGACTCTGAGATAGTAGCTGCTTTTTGTGAATCTTTTGCTGCCCACGTTGATCTTCCTAAGGAGAAGTGGTTTAAATATAACCCTCCCACTGAAGTAAAGGTAGTTGCACCTATTACAGTTGAAGAAAAGACTATCACTTATAATGATCCTTCCTACTACTTACATTGAGAAACCACCTTTTCCTGTTAAGATAAAGGATCATGCTAAAGATTCAACTGTTGTTCGTAAGAGTAATACTAGAACATACACACCTCCTGAGCAAATCAAAGTTGAACCTAGTATTGCTATGGTTAAAGATATCTTGCATGATAATTTAGATGGGCATGTTATTTACTTCTGTGGTGAAACTGCTAATATTGCTAGACCCGATGCTAAGATACATAGACCTATTGTAGGCATGCCTGTTATTTCTGTTAAAATAGGAGATCATTGCTATCATGGCTTATGTGATATGGATGCTAGTGTTAGTGCAATACCTATTTCCTTATATAAATAAAGAAATTATGCATGATACGCACCCGCTGAGTTGGAAGGTATTGATGTTACTATTAAGCTGGCCAATAGAGATACTATTTCACCAGTTGGGATTGTTAGAGATGTTGAAGTCTTGTGTGGGAAAGTTAAATATCCTGCTGATTTTCTTGTTCTTGGTTCCCCACAAGATGACTTTTGTCCCATTATATTTGGTAGACCCTTCTTGAATACTGTTAATGCTAGGATTGATTGTGAAAAGGATATTGTTACAATTGGCTTAGGGGATATGTCTCATGAGTTTAATTTTGCTAAGTTTCGTAGACAACCCCGTGATAAAGAACCACCTAGTAAGGATGAGATTATTGGTCTTGCTTCTATTGTCGTGCCTCCTACTGATCCGTTAGAACAATATTTGCTAGACCATGAAAATGATATGTTTATGAATGAAAGAAGGGAAATAGATGAAGTATTCCTTCAACAGGGTCCTATTCTGAAACACAACTTGCCTGTTGAAACCCTAGGGGGTCCCCCTCCACCCAAGGGTGATCCCATGTTCGAGCTCAAACCATTACCTGATAATCTTAAATATGCTTATATTGATGAAAAGAAGATATATCCTGTTATTATTAGTGCTAACCTTTCAGAGCAAGAAGAGGAAAGATTATTGAAAACTCCGAAGAAGCACCGTGCTGCTATTGGATATACTCTGGATGATCTTAAGGGCATTAGTCCCACTCTATGCCAACACAAAATTAAATTGGAGAAAGATGCCAAACCAGTTAGAGACCCTCAACAATGGTTAAATCCTAAGATGAAAGAAGTGGTAAGAAAGGAGATACTAAAGCTCCTTGAGGCAGGTATAATTTATCCCGTTGCTGATAGTGATTGGGTAAGTCCTGTCCATTGCATTCCTAAGAAGGGAGGTATTACTGTTGTTCCTAATGATAAAGATGAATTGATCCCGCAAAGAATTATTACAGGTTATAGGATGGTAATTGATTTCCATAAATTAAATAAAGCTACTAAGAAAGATCATTACCCTTTACCTTTTATTGATCAAATGCTAGAAAGACTATCCAAACACACACATTTCTGCTTTCTAGATGGTTATTCTGGTTTCTCTCAAATACTTGTGTCAGCGGAGGATCAATCAAAAACTACTTTTACTTGCCTTTTCGGTACTTTTTCTTATAGACGTATGCCTTTTGGTTTATGTAATGCACCTGCTACCTTTCAAAGATGCATGATGGCTATATTCTCTGACTTATGTGAAAAGATTTGTGAGGTATCCATGGATGACTTCTCTGTTTGGATCCTCTTTTGATGATTGCTTGAGCAACCTTGATCGAGTTTTGCAGAGATGTGAAGACACTAGTCTCGTCTTGAATTGGGAAAAGTACCACTTTATGGTTAATGAAGGCATTGTCTTGGGGCATAAAATTTCTGAAAGAGGTATTGAAGTTGATAAAGCTAAAGTTGATGCTATTAAAAAGATGCCATGTCCCAAGGACATTAAAGGTATAAGAAGTTTCCTTGGTCATGTCGGTTTTTATAGGAGGTTCATTAAGGACTTCTCTAAAATCTCTAGGCCTCTGACTAATTTATTGCAAAAAGATATTCCTTTTGTCTTCGATGATGATTGTGTAGAAGCATTTGAAATACTTAAGAAAGCTTTGATCACTGCACCTGTTGTTCAGCCACCTGATTGGAATTTACCCTTTGAAATTATATGTGATGCTAGCGACTATGCTGTAGGTGCTGTTCTAGGGCAAATAGTTGATAAGAAATTGAATGTTATCCAATATGCTAGTAAAACTCTTGACACTGCCCAGAGAAATTATGCTACTACTGAAAAAGATTTCTTACCAGTTGTATTTGCATGTGATAAGTTCAGACCTTATATTGTTGATTCTAAAGTTACCATTCACACTGATCATGCTGCTATTAAATATCTTATGGAAAAGAAAGATGCTAAGCCTAGACTTATTAGATGGGTTCTCTTGCTCCAAGAATTTGATTTGCATATTATTGATAGAAAGGGAGCTGAGAACCCCGTTGCAGACAAGTTGTCTAGGTTAGAGAATGTTCTTGATGACCCACTACCTATTGATGATAGCTTTCCTGATGAACAATTAGCGGTTATTAATGCTTCTTGTACTGTTCCATGGTATGTTGATTATGCTAATTACATTGTTGCTAAATTTATACCACCTAGTTTCACATACCAGCAAAAGAAAAAGTTCTTTTATGATTTAAGACATTACTTCTGGGATGACCCACACCTTTATAAAGAAGGAGTAGATGGTGTTATTAGACATTGTGTACCTGGGCATGAACAGGAACAGATCCTACGCAAATGTCACTCTGAACCATACGGACGACACCACACTGGAGATAGAACTGCACATAAGGTATTGCAATCCGGTTTTTATTGGCCTACTCTCTTCAAAGATGCTCGTAAGTTTGTCTTGTCTTGTGATGAATGCCAAAGAATTGGTAATATTAGTAGACATCAAGAAATTCCTATGAATTATTCCCTTGTTATTGAACCATTTGATGTTTGGGGCTTTGATTATATGGGACCTTTTCCCGCCTCTAATGGATACACACATATTTTAGTTGCTGTTGATTACATTACTAAGTGGGTAGAAGCCATTCCAACTAGTAGTGCTGATCATAACACCTCTATTAAGATGCTTAAAGAAGTTATTTTTCCAAGGTTTGGAGTCCCTAGATATCTTATGACTGATGGTGGTTCACATTTTATTCATGGTGCTTTCCGTAAGATGCTTGCTAAGTATGATGTTAATCATAGAATTGCATCTCCTTATCACCCACAGTCTAGTGGTCAATTAGAGTTGAGCAATAGAGAGCTCAAATTAATCTTGCAAAAGACTGTGAATAGATCTAGAAAGAATTGGTCCAAAAAACTTGATGATGCATTATGGGCCTATAGAACTGCATACAAAAATCCTATGGGTATGTCTCCGCATAAGATGGTTTATGGAAAAGCATGTCACTTACCTGAACTTGAACATAAAGCATATTGGGCTATTAAAGAGCTCAACTATGACTTCAAACTTGCCGGTGATAAGAGGTTATTTGATATTAGCTCACTTGATGAATGGAGAACTCAAGCCTATGAGAATGCCAAACTGTTCAAAGAAAAAGTCAAAAGATGGCATGACAAAAGAATACAAAAGCGTGAGTTTAACGTATGTGATTATGTGCTGCTATTCAACTCTTGTTTAAGATTTTTTGCAGGAAAACTTCTCTCTAAATGGGAAGGTCCTTGCGTTATCGAGGAGGTCTATCGTTCCGGTGCTATAAAAATCAACAACTTTGAAGGCACAAGTCCGAGGGTGGTGAACGGTCAAAGAATGAAACATTATATCTTAGGTAATCCTATCAATGTTGAAACCAATATTATTGAGACCGTAACCCCGGAGGAATACATAAGGGACACTTTCCAGAACGTTTCAGACTCCGATAAGGAATAGGTATGTGGTACGGTAAGTAAACCGACTCCAAAATAGTTCTAATGGCAATTTTTCTTTGTTTCGGAATATTTAAGAATTTTGGAAAGCAAGAAGTAATCCGGGATGGACACGAGGCCTCCACGAGGGTGGAGGGCATGCCCACCCTTACTGGGCGTGCCCCCTGTCTCGTGGGCACCTCGTGTGCCTCCCGGACTCCGTTTTCTTGCACAAAACTTCTCTTTTGGTCGGTAAAAATTCATTATATAATCTCCCGAAGGTTTTGACCATCGTATCATGCAAAAATCCTTTGTTTTCGTTTCGAGCTGTTTTTCTGGCAGATCTAGAGCATCATGACGTCACCCTCCTTCAACAATGAAGACAAGGATGCTTGGCTATTGAAGATAGAGCTGAAAAGAGAAGAACCGGAGGAGATCAACAAGGATGAAGGGATCAAGAAGGCCATGGAGGATCAAGCTCCGGTGGTGGAAGAAGAAGACATCCCTCAACCTCTACCCAACCTCTTTACTCCAACTGAGATTGAAGCTTTCAAGATGATTGAGTTAGCTCGCATACAAAACAAGTATCTCACACAGGAAAATATTTTATTAAAGGATCATATCATCGGACTCAAGGGCATTATCCGCAAGTTGGAGGAGCTTTTACGCTCGATGTGCAATTATCCACCATCATCATCACCACCTTCATCACCTCCGAGGACATAATCACATGGCTATGGGCACTCCCCTTGGCAACTGCCAAGCTTGGGGGAGGTGCCCCGGTATCGTATCACCATCACACTCCTATCTTTACCGTTTTATTTAGTTCGATCCTTTTAGTAATATCTTGATCTAGTAAATTGAAGTTTTGGTATGAATTAGTTTTGAGTTTTGCTTTGTGATCTCTTTATGTAACCGAGTCCATGAGCTCTATAATAAAGATTAGTGTTGAGTCAAGGGCTTTGCTATATTTTTATGATCTTGAGAAAATAGAAAGAATAAAAAGAATAAAAGAGTTCATATTGATCTTATGGATAGTAATGACTTCACATATAAAAAGTATGAGGCATAAAAGTTGTTGAGAGTTGAAAAACATAGTTTTGGTCATCGTTGCAATTAATAGGAAGTGATAAGGAAAGAGAGGTTTTCACATATAAATATACTATCTTGGACATCTTTTATGATTGTGAGCACTCATTAAGTATGACATGCTAAAGAGTTGATGTTGGACAAGGAAGACAACGTAATGGTTTATGTTTTCTCACATCTGAGTTAAAGTATATTGTCATGGATCTTTCAAACATGTTGAGCTTGCCTTTCCCCCTCATGCTAGCCAAAAAAATTCCTTGCACCAAGTAGAGATACTACTTGTGCTTCCAATTATCCTTAAACCCAGTTTTGCCATGAGAGTCCACCATACCTACCTATGGATTGAGTAAGATCCTTCAAGTAAGTTGTCATGTTGCAAGCAATAAAATTGCACTCTAAATATGTATGACTTATTAGTGCGGAGAAAATAAGCTTTATACGATTGTGTGATATGGAAGTAATAAAAGCGACGGACTGCATAATAAAGGTTCATATCACAAGTGGCAATATAAAGTGACGTTCTTTTGCATTAAGATTTTGTGCATCCAATCCTAAAAGCACATGACAACCTCTGCTTCCCTCTGCGAAGGGCCTATTGTAAGGGCATATTTATCCCCAAGATGTTTTGGTGATTGATGACAATGCTTTTGCGAACTAATCGTGTGTCTTGAGTTCTTTCAGAGATTCATCCTTTGGCACGAGACGATTACCTCCCCTCGGTGTTTTATTCAAGACGGTGTAGCTCCTTCGTTTCTCTGTTGGTGGACTAGTTTCGTAGGAGTAACCGTACTATCAAGAGGGGATCCGCTTTGGTAAGGCTAGGGTGGAATCAACACGTACACATCCTTATCACACCCGATGTTCCTTTCCGCTTCATTGGAGCTTCCTTTCCTATCTATGCCTGCCCTGTCCTGTCCCAGGTAGTACCGTGGTCCTCAGCGGTAGTACCGCCGAAGCACATCAAGCGGTAGTACCGCTCCCCGAGCGGTAGTACCGCTTGCGGTCTTCGGCTGTAGTACCATAGTGGTTCTGGGCTACTACCGCCTCGACTTGAGACCGCTGTTTTTCGTGTCGGGTTTTACGGTACTAGTAGCGGTAGTAGTGGCGGTAGTACCGCTCCAAGCGGTAGTACCGCCAATACTTCCGTGGTAGTACCGCTCTGGGGCCAGGACCCTGCATCCCTCGTCAGCGCGGCAGTACCGCTGGGAGGGAGCGGTAGTACCGCTTATCAGGGGTAGTACCGTCCTGCCCAAGCGGTACTACCGCTCTGTGCGTGGCTGTTTGGGGGGGGGGTAACGGTTGGATTGTTTCCCCCACTATATAAAGGTGTCTTCTTCCCCAAAGTTGACTTACCTCTTCCCCCAAAAGCTCCATTGTTGCTCCAAGCTCCATTTTCGCCCGATCTCTCTCCCTAGCCAATCAAACTTGTTGATTTGCTCGGGATTGGTTGAGAAGGCCCCGATCTACACTTCCACCAAGAGAAATTTGATTCCCCCCACTAATCCCTAGCGGATCTTGTTACTCTTGGGTGTTTGAGCACCCTAGACGGTTGAGGTCACCTCGGAGCCATAGTCCATTGTGGTGAAGCTTCATGGTGTCGTTGGGAGCCTCCAATTAAGTGGTGGAGATTGCCCCAACCTTGTTTGTAAAGGTTCGGTCGCCGCCTTCAAGGGCACCAATAGTGGATTAACAGCATCTCGCATTGTGTGAGGGCATGAGGAGAATACGGTGGCCCTAGTGGCTTCTTGGGGAGCATTGTGCCTCCACACCGCTCTAACAGAGACGTACTTCCCCTTAAAAGGAAGGAACTTCGGTAACACATCCTCGTCTCCACCGGCTCCACTCTTGGTTATTTCGTGCCTTTACTTTTGCAAGCCTACTTGTGTTGTATCCCTTGCTTGCTTATGTGCTAGTTGTTATTGCATCATATAGGTTGCTCACATAGTTGCATATCTAGACAACCTATTTTGTTGCAAAGTTTAAATTGGTAAAGAAAAGCTTAAAAAATTTAGTTGCCTATTCACCCCCCCTCTAGTCAACTATATCGATCCTTTCACCTATCTTTTACTTTATGTCTTTACTTTATGCAAGAGTCAAAGTGATCTTCACCTTTCCCTTTTTCATTTTATCCTTTTGGCAAGCACCTCGTGTTGGAAAGATCCTGATATATA